>NC_036863.1:42280860-42300630 GCF_002910315.2 Salvelinus sp. IW2-2015 | reverse complement strand
AATGGGCCAAAATTCACCCAATTTATTGTGGGAAGCTTGTGGAAGGCTACACGAAACGTTTGACCCAAGTTAAACAATGTAAAGGCAATGCTACCAAATCCTAATTGAGTGTATGTAAACTTCTGACCCACTGGGAATGTGATGAAAGAAATGAAAACTGAAATAAATAATTCTCTCTACTATTATTCTGACATTTCACATTCTTAAAATAAAGTGGTGATCCTAACTGACCTAAGACAGGGAATGTTTACTAGGATTAAATGTCAGGAATTGTGAAAAACTGAGTTTAAATGTATTTGGCTGAGGTGTCTGTGAACTTCGGACTTCAACTTTATATAAAAAAGATAAAAATACACCTTATGGAACAGCAGGGACTGTGAGGGTACAGACACGCATGCACACATATTATAAAATGTAATGTAATGTTTTTAATTGTATATAACTGCCTTAATTTTACTGGACCCCAGGAAGTGTAGCTGCTGCCTTGGCAATGCAGACAGGTGTTTATTGGTTTGATATGAATAATCAATTGATCATCACCGGTGTCCTTTTTAAAATCTCATATACTCTCAAAACAGCCCTGACAGATGGCTGAAAATAAGCATGTTTTTCCCCCTTTTTCCTCTATTAAATCCAAACCACAGTGTTGAAGCTTTTACCAGGAGTGTTTGTCTACATTTCTGTGATGCAGAGGTGTTTTGGTGTCACTTGCTTACTCTCAGGGGATATGCTTCTTTTTTAATCCAATAAAATTAAAAGAAAATCCTGTGTGATTGAAATGGTTGGAGTAGTTTCATCCTGTGCCATTTAGGGGTATGTTCATAGGCGCTTTTCCTGGCTGTCTTACAAACGATCATCAATGCAGCAAGCACTGCCTTGCTTTTTGAGAAAATCAAGAACTCTTTATCTTTGAAGTGCACAAATCTTTCGCTGTTCACTTCTATGTGTTCCGCTTCCTTTGATTGTTGCACCAGAGAACTGTTAGAGATGTAGCTAACTCTTTATCATGGCTCATGCATTTTAAAGAGTCCCTGATTGGCTCTGTTTCATTCTAGCAGTGGATTATTTGGTGGGTTTCTCAGGCCATTCTCCCTCCTGTTCCTTCTACTTGAAGGGATATGATATGGAGCGATGAAGTTCACCAGAGCAGTGCAACCTGACAGGTGTTGAGGGTGCTGTGAATAGTGATATAGTCAATGAAAGAGACTTGGATTCCAAGTTCTCTCAGAACTGGACTGACAACCAGGTGGAATCATATGATTAAGGGCTGTGGTTATACTCAAATAAAATAAAATGCAACCAGTATTCCAAGTGCTTATTCAAAGATGTGTCTTGAATTCTATCAGTTATAATATAGATGAGCTTTTTTCTCTCTTTTCAACTCCGGGAAAACATTGGGGAAACAACTTTCAATTAATGCATCAAATGAACACATAGAAAGCATTTATACGTGTAATTACAATGTTTAAAAAAATATTGCTAAATGATTTCAAAGCATGCCAAAGTGGTTCTGACATGTATTCCTGCTCATTGATTCTGTTGCATCCCAAGGCAGAGAAAAGAGTGACAGTCTTACTTCAGGGATCAGTCACCCTTCATTTGGCAGCAAGCATAGAGGAAGTGTCATTAAATCATCAATGTGGACATTCTTTAAAAAAATAAGCATGGCAAACACACTGAAGCAACAAGCTTGTCTTTTTAAAGTAGGAGTGATATTTTATTTAAATGAAGAGCCCATCAAATTGTTGTCACATGTCACAGCCGAAATGGATTACTTGATGTATACAGTATGTAACATTCAATCCAGCAAGACACAAGAACGTGTAATGAATTTAAAACACTGTAATGGGCATGAATATCTATCACAAGTGACAGTAAAGTTAAAAAAAAATATTAAATTACAATCACCAGTAATATATTGTTGTTATTGATTTGTGTGATGCTTGCATTACGAAAAACATTTCATTATTCTGAAGGGAGACGGTGTTCTGTATCTGGCCTCACTGCAATATTTCACATTACAATAACTCTAAGGAAGGACGTAAAATTGAGATGAGGCAGTCATTCTCTCTCTCTCTCTCTCTCTCTCTCTCTCTCTCTCTCTCTCTCTCTCTCTCTCTCTCTCTCTCTCTCCCTCTTTTTCTCCGTCGCCTGTCTTTCACACAACCGCTTTGTCTACAGTCTGCATGGTGCATAGACTATAATGTCAAGCATACAGGAGTGGATGTACAGTATTCTTCCCACAGCAACCAAGTACAATTGTCATCCACTGAAGGAACTTTATAGGGATTTATGATTTGTCCACATTCATTCCAGTGTATTCTACGTGTAGTCACAGTACATTTAGCAGTATTAATTCTTGCCGTTTTTGTCATGTCAAAGAATGCGTAACAAAATATGTCTGAATGCAAAATGATTCTGAGAAAGAATGTCAGTGACAAATTATTTGGATCAATCATTGACGAGCAACATGAAGGTTGTGGGATTTTAAGATGGTAACCACTTTTTAAGCACAACATATTCAAACAAATTGTTATTGATATCCTAATGTCAACCCTCTTTTTTGTCATTGTCACAAGAATGCTAAAATGTATATTTTTTGTATGATACAAATTCCAAAAATGGTCAAATGTTTAGGATTAAACGTGTTGGCAGAACGACAGTTGATATGAGAATAGATTTTCTCACAGTTGATATCACCAGGCTGTTCAGTGTCAGAACAACTCAAAATCTGAAAAACTGGGAAATAAGTGCTCTTTAACCAGTTTGAGAGCCTGCCCTTAAAAGAGGAGATTACTCTGTACAATATTCCAATGCAGCAGTCCATCACTGTGTGCTGAGAGGGTGGGAGGGCATCATTATATACATTTACTCTATGAGGAATGAGTTGTCGCTTTGTGTAGAGGGGGAGACATTCACCCGCTGCTGGGGGAGTGTTGAGGCTGGAGCCAGTAACTTTGCCAGCTGGCTGGCTATGCTAATCAGGCAATCATTAAGATTAAATAGAAGATGAAGGAGCAAGGTGCAATTGAAACCCAGGTAAAATATGTTTCTAATTTCCAGATTGCTACCTAGCTTTTTAATTTAACCAGGTACTTGCAAGAAAATTTGCATGGCATTTAAGCACTCATTACAATATTAATCTTCCCTACTAGAACAGAAGAGCCCAAAGGTTAAGTATTATTCCTGTATTAATTTCTCAGACTTTTTTTTTAACCAACATGAAGATTTTCATTTGAAATACTGCCATCTGCCTGAGAATAGGTCCAGGTGTGCCAGTGCCTTAGTTATTTGTAACATGTTCCGTATTAGTGAGGTCAAACTAAAAAAAATGTATTCAGTAGCCTAACATGAAACCAACAAGTCTGTATGGTCCCTGGTTATGATTATTGAGGTGAGGTGTAGCCTAAGTGAAATGCAATGTGTGGCATAAGACAACTGCTCTTAGAGTCAGACACCTAATAGGTAGCCAAATGTTGGCTCTGACTGTCCGCAAAACTATCAAGTTAACTTTGACTCTTTTGGCTTTTGTGGAAGAGATTTAAACGACCCCTTTTCATTTAGCAAGGAAATATTTTTCCTACCACATGGAGCCTGTTTTGGGTTTAAAAAAAAACCCAAATGTAATGTAATGGTCAATCTGAACAATAGTTTTGACCAGGGCCATACCACTCACTATAAACGAATATATGTTTTTACCTAATACAATGTAACCCCGTGGTTACATTGTGGCAGTTGTGTGGATAATCTGTGTGCTTAATTTGGCCCTGGCAGGACTGCAGTGAGGGCATCTGGCCTCTGGAGAGGCGCCTGTGTTACTGTATCAGAATGTATCCACCGAAACCACACTGTGGCTCAATAGGCAAAGGCACACGCATAGTTTAAAGTGATAGTATATTTTGGTATTTTTAGTATTTAGTATTTTTATTAGGATCCCCATTAGCTGTTGCAAAAGCAGCAGCTACTCTTCCTGGGGTCCACACAAAACATGAACCATAATACAGAATGACATAATACAGAACATCAATAGACAAGAACAGCTCAAGGACAGAACTACATGCATTTTTTAAAAAAGGCACGCTTAGCCGACATTTCAATGCACACACACAAACTATCTAGGTCAAATAGGGGAGAGGTATTGTGCCGTGAGGTGTTGCTTTATCTGTTTTTTTAAACCAGGTTTGCTGTTTATTTGAGCAATATGAGATGGAAGGAAGTTCCATGCAATAACGGCTCGATATAATACTGTACGCTTTCTTGAATTTGTTCTGGATTTGGGGACTGTGATAATACACTACTGGTGATCAAGTTAAGGTGAAAGGACTGTCAGACAGCTAGTAAATAATAGGTTATTGATATGTGGGCAAGTTGTTTGAAAGCAAAATAAATGACCAAAGATGTCATAGATTGTATCAAATTGATTCAAAAAACAAACATAAACATGTAAATGTATCAACTTGTTCATTTCTCTGCATGGGAGTTTATGTATTCTGAGTTTTGTACCACAGCTTTGTTACCTTTCAACTTTTTTTGCAATCAAGTATTATCCACACATTGGGGTTTTTTTCTGTTGCTTTTTGTTGAACAGATAAGCAGGCGCACATACACACGTATGTCCTCTTATCCTTGATTGAGGAAGCAAGCATCCATGGGAATTGTGTGCCCATAAATGTCAATGATAATAACACCAATGGAACCACTAACTAACTCTGCAGTAACTAGGAGTAACCAGAATAGGTCTTCAACCAGAGCCACATGTAAATATATGTCTCTGTGTTCAACCAGTAGGCCATCCCAAACATTCTACTTCCTATATTCCATTAAGGTTCAGACCTCGTGGTGTTGGCCTTGGTGTGGATATTACTGTAGAAGGGCTAGCCTGCAATAACAATAGCATTTACTTGTATTACAATAATCGTAATCACGATGACTCTAAAATTAATCCTAATATTAATCCTAATAATCATATTGTATTGTTTACAATAGATCTACATGTAGGACATTATTATAGTACAATAACAATGTAATTCGTGACAATAACGTTTGCCTATCAAACTTAACATGTTTTATGATGTGTACCAATAAGAGTAAAACACTTGAATTCAGGTCTTAATTGTATAGAATGACCCCCAAAAGTCAGAACGAAGTTATTCTCGAGTAACGGGGTGGCTGTCAACAGAAACCAGACCCTCCAACTAGGAGACCTGCCAATCATGCTCAAAGGACCAATAGGATGCTCGCGCGTAAGCTGGTGTGCTCCTCGTTGGTGGTTGGAGCTGCCACTCGAGTTCTCAGTGGGCTGGCTAATTGAAACAGTGAATCAGATGGTTCTCATTCTAGCCACCGCACTTGTGAGATAGGTAGTTAGTTGCCCATTGCCGACTATCCGACGGGAGCGAGAGTGCATGTGAAACAGCGAGAGAAAAGATTGAGCGAGAAGTAGAAACAAAACGTAAAGGGTGAGACAGAGAGTGAGGAAAATAAGAAACTTAAGAAACTATGGCCGTGTCAGCAACTCCGCCGGTGCTTTCCCCAACATCTAATCCGGGGGCTGGCAGTTTATTCCGCTCCGATCCGCTGTATACAAGCCCGGCCGAGTCCCCGAGATTGACAAGCAGCTTGATCAACTCTTTCATCAGCAGCGGAGGAGGCGGTGGAGGAGGAAATGGAAACGGCACAAGCGGCAATAACGAGTGCAAAATGGTTGAGGTGCACGGGGTCAAGGTAGCCTCGTTCAACGTGGACGGTCAAGAACTCATCTGCCTGCCGCAGGTCTTCGACCTCTTCCTGAAACATCTGGTCGGGGGTCTGCACACCGTCTACACCAAGCTGAAGCGGCTGGATATATGCCCCGTCGTGTGCACGGTTGAGCAGGTCCGGATTCTGCGGGGGCTTGGGGCTATTCAGCCCGGGGTGAATCGCTGCAAACTCATCACCCGCAAGGACTTCGAAGCGCTGTACAACGACTGCACCAATGCCAGGTTAGTTGTTTCCTTCTTACCATGTTTCATATGCATCTCCACTGCGATACCCCAAAAGCAGAGCAGAGAGGGGCAATGAACTAAACGTTTTCAACCAACTTTTTCTGTAGATGTACCAAGTGAGGTTAATCAAAAATGTGTAGCAAACGCTGCATTCGGCTACACTGTGTCTTTCAGTTACCAGTGCTGAAATAAATAATACAAGCATGAGCAAAATGATACGTAGGCTATTATATTAGGAATAAACATTAAAGCATTGTGGACAGTTAGTTCAATCATTGACAACTTCTGTACCCTTCACTCTCTCTGTCTCTCTTGAACACACACGCACTAGTTCTATCTATAGAGGCTACAATTGTTCCATATCCATTTTATAGACAGCAATGTATGAGGGAAGTAGTTGAGTTATTCATAACTTAAGCAATCCCCCCTATAGCTGCAGCTCGTTGTTTCATCGTGTATCAAAGCTCTAGATCGTTTTTCCACATACTTACAATATGTTGGCATTGAGGAAAATAACTTTTAATTATATAACCCCTTTTCTCACTTTGACGTTCACCTTATTGACCTTCAATGTGGTGCAACATACTTTTCCTATAAAGCCTAATTAATATTCAGATCACAACAATATCATAAACATGACAACAGTAAGCTTACTGCTTGACTGTTCATTTCGAATATTTATTAGGACTTTCACTAAGAAGAATTGTGTTCTTGTGGTTTGTTAATAAAGCACGTCTCACTATTAACCATTATGCCATTCCGGCGTCATTCAGGAGCAATAGAGCAGGTTGTGGTATATGAAGTTTAACTTCCTTCATTTAAGTTCCTCAAGTCTACCTGAGTGTAATTTGATATAAATCCCATAAATCTATATCATTGTAATGAGCAGGCAAACATGTAAGTCCACCTCTCTTTTGCTAAATGACCAAATTAAACAGACCGTTGTGTCTCTGTATATAATCCATTAGATTCTAACAGTGAGAAAATATAATTAAAAGTAAGGATGAGAAAAGTTTTAGATGTGGATTTCACTTAATAAGGCTACATTTGGTTGCATTATTTCTGTCACTGAATAATTCCGTGCCAGTTAAAGCAGGACAAACCACGTTAAAAAATATAGATTTTTCTTACTAATGCCACTGGGCACAGACTTCAATTCAACGTCTATTCCACATTGGTTCAACATAATTTCATTAAAATGACTTGGAAACAACGTTGATTCAACCAGTGTGTGCCCAGTGGGATCTCTCCTCTCCCTTTCCCCTCGAATTGATCTTCAACCCGTGCACGGTGCTGGCTGTGCGCTGCAGATGTTGCTTGTGTGTTTAATAAATCAATGGGACAGATCTGAATGAATCACCTCGGATAGATTCTCTGCTTGGTTTGATGTCTAGATGTNATCTGCCTGCCGCAGGTCTTCGACCTCTTCCTGAAACATCTGGTCGGAGGGCTGCACACCGTCTACACCAAGCTGAAGCGGCTGGATATATGCCCGGTCGTGTGCACGGTGGAACAGGTCCGAGTTCTGCGCGGGCTTGGGGCTATTCAGCCCGGGGTGAATCGCTGCAAACTCATCACCCGCAAGGACTTCGAAGCGCTGTACAACGACTGCACCAATGCCAGGTTAGTTGTTTCCTTCTTACCATGTTTCATATGCATCTCCACTGCGATACCCCAAAAGCAGAGCAGAGAGGGGCAATGAACTAAACGTTTTCAACCAACTTTTTCTGTAGATGTACCAAGTGAGGTTAATCAAAAATGTGTAGCAAACGCTGCATTCGGCTACACTGTGTCTTTCAGTTACCAGTGCTGAAATAAATAATACAAGCATGAGCAAAATGATACGTAGGCTATTATATTAGGAATAAACATTAAAGCATTGTGGACAGTTAGTTCAATCATTGACAACTTCTGTACCCTTCACTCTCTCTGTCTCTCTTGAACACACACGCACTAGTTCTATCTATAGAGGCTACAATTGTTCCATATCCATTTTATAGACAGCAATGTATGAGGGAAGTAGTTGAGTTATTCATAACTTAAGCAATCCCCCCTATAGCTGCAGCTCGTTGTTTCATCGTGTATCAAAGCTCTAGATCGTTTTTCCACATACTTACAATATGTTGGCATTGAGGAAAATAACTTTTAATTATATAACCCCTTTTCTCACTTTGACGTTCACCTTATTGACCTTCAATGTGGTGCAACATACTTTTCCTATAAAGCCTAATTAATATTCAGATCACAACAATATCATAAACATGACAACAGTAAGCTTACTGCTTGACTGTTCATTTCGAATATTTATTAGGACTTTCACTAAGAAGAATTGTGTTCTTGTGGTTTGTTAATAAAGCACGTCTCACTATTAACCATTATGCCATTCCGGCGTCATTCAGGAGCAATAGAGCAGGTTGTGGTATATGAAGTTTAACTTCCTTCATTTAAGTTCCTCAAGTCTACCTGAGTGTAATTTGATATAAATCCCATAAATCTATATCATTGTAATGAGCAGGCAAACATGTAAGTCCACCTCTCTTTTGCTAAATGACCAAATTAAACAGACCGTTGTGTCTCTGTATATAATCCATTAGATTCTAACAGTGAGAAAATATAATTAAAAGTAAGGATGAGAAAAGTTTTAGATGTGGATTTCACTTAATAAGGCTACATTTGGTTGCATTATTTCTGTCACTGAATAATTCCGTGCCAGTTAAAGCAGGACAAACCACGTTAAAAAATATAGATTTTTCTTACTAATGCCACTGGGCACAGACTTCAATTCAACGTCTATTCCACATTGGTTCAACATAATTTCATTAAAATGACTTGGAAACAACGTTGATTCAACCAGTGTGTGCCCAGTGGGATCTCTCCTCTCCCTTTCCCCTCGAATTGATCTTCAACCCGTGCACGGTGCTGGCTGTGCGCTGCAGATGTTGCTTGTGTGTTTAATAAATCAATGAGACAGTTGTGAATGAATCACCTCGGATGGATTCTCTGCTCGGTTTGATGTCCAGATGTTATTCTTAGCTTGTTATCATGACAGATGCATTAGTGTTCCCATACAATGTCAGCTGAGGAAAATAACTCTTAACAGACCAGTGCCCTCTTTTCCCAAGAGCTTTAGCATTCCCGAACCTCAACGGTTTTTCCCCTCATTGTCTCGTTGTACATAATTGCAACTTTTATTCTCCAGCAGCTCCCCCGGCTACTTCGACAATAAGCCATGCTGATCATTCGCCACAAAAGAGGAGGCTGGTAATTCAATACAAAGACAGGATTTTCACATGTGAAAATAAACATAACAAAAAGTTACCTTGAATAGATGCTGGACCCACGAATGCGCATCAGGGTTGCTGTTATATCATGTAGATTAAGACAAGGCATGGATGATGATTATACATTGGCATTTAATCAATAGATATGTAATGATGATGATGATTGTAATAATAGTTGTGAAACCGAAAGAGAAATCTATTTGTAGAAAAGTTTTCATTTTGTGTGTCCCGCTGTCACAACACACACACTGAAGTTATTCACTCCGAAAATCACAGCATATAAGACCTTTTAACACATTTGATTTTTTGACCACATAATTTAATTTCGTCTTAATTAATTATGCGTCAAAAAAAATGAAGTACTTTATGCTAAACTTTTTGTCTTTATTTTGCAATTTGCCAACATCAAACATTTTCCATATGACATCTTGACCATCTATTTGAAATCAAATACCTTTCCATTTCTGACCCATTAACGGATCGCGCATGTGTTTTCAAACTGAGTCTGATATATTTTGATAGGATTGGTGTATTGATTACAGATAAAGTGGACAATTGTGCCGTAGGAGTAAGCGTAACGCTTATTTTGACCGCTATTTTTATTTTATTTTAGTTAACTTTCATTATAAGACATTTCAAAGGTTTCAGTATTCAGTCTTTCACTTTATACAGCGTTCAAGTGAATATTTTAAAATGTCTGTCTTACCCATACCTGATATAATATTCAATTAAACATCCGGCTGTCAGAAAGGGGTTCAAGATTATTTTATCTCTCGGTGGTGAGTTTGGTGTGTAAATGACAAGGGAGCGCATGGAGAGGATACAACAATGCATTAAATGTCCTCACCACGAGCTAGACTACTCTTGTGACACACACACACTTTCAATTGGAGATAATCTGCTTTGGGGTTATGTTTGGAGAGGAATATAGATGATATTTTACACAGCGATCACTGAGAGAGATGGTGAAGCAGAGGCATGGTGGGAGAGAGAGGCAGGCAGGAATATGTTAGTRTTTCATGTCCAGATGGTCAGTTTGGGCAAGATTCGGTAATTAACCTTTTAGCACCCCCCTCCCCATACAATCCTCTGGATCTATTATTAGGTTCGACTTTGAGCTAAATCAATCTGTCGCACTCTCATCTACCCACGACAGAGAGATGGTGGAAGACAGAGAGATATATTTAAATATTAGCCTATTCAATTGCATTATTTTTTAAATTTTTTGGGATGACACGTTAACTGGTTTAATAATACACTGCAGTGTGGAAGTTTATAGTGTTGGATATGTAGCCCTACCGCTCACTTCACAAAGATTGCAGCCACTGACTGGTAATGAAATTGCCTCAGCAATAGGCTGCAAGAGAATTGAATTTGCACCCCGGCCTTGGTGCTTTACAGCTAACCTGCCTGCGCGCGCTCATCGGAACGCTGTTTTTATAGTCAGATTTAAACATCATCCACCNCAGATCTGAATGAATCACCTCGGATAGATTCTCTGCTTGGTTTGATGTCTAGATGTTATTCTTAGCTTGTTATCATGACAGATGCATTAGTGTTCGCATACAATGTCAGTGGAGGAAAATAACAAAAAGGGACCAGTGCCCTCTTTCCCGAACCTCAGGTTTTTTTTGTTGCTTCATTGTCTAGTTGAACATAATTGCAACTTTTTTTTCTCTCCAGCGCAGCTCCCCCGGCTACAGCGACAATAGGGCATGTTGATTATGCACGACGTAAAAGAGGAGGCTGACAATTCAATACAAAGACAGGATTTTCACATGTGAAAATAAACATGACAAAAAGTTATCTTGATAAGAAGCTGGACCCTCCTATGCGCGTCAGGGTTGCTTGTTAAGACAAGGCACAACTGATGATTGGAATTTAATAACGATAGAAGAAGAAGAATATAGGCTATTAATAATAAATCAAATGACTAATACATTTGTAGAAAAGTGTTCATATTGTGTGTCCCGCTGTCACAACACACACGGAAGTTATTCACTTGAAAAATCTCAGCAAAAATACCTTATAACAAGTATTATTTTCCAACCATATGATTGAATTTTCTCTTAATTAATTATTTGTCCAAATGTACTTTTTGGCTTGTTTTCTATTTCGCAATTTGTCAACAAATCGTTATATGGCATCTTGACCATGACAGTGAAATCAAATATGCTTCCATTTCTGACGCATTTTCGCGTCATGTGTCAATCGGGTGAGACTTGTCAGTTAAGCCAAGGCTGACATATTTTGATGGGAGCGGTATTGATTACAGATAAAGTCGACAATTGTCCAGTAGGAGGAAGCCTATAGGGCAGGCTATTGACTTCTATTTTTTTGCAGAGAATTATAAGACATTTCAAGGTTTTCAGAGGCTGTCTCTCACTTTGACTGCATCCAAGTTAACTAAAATCAGTATTTGCAAGAGGCTATTTGTCTACTTTATTTGACATACTTTAAAAAGTGAAATGTATGATTTTAAAACGTCGGTCTTACCCATACCTGATATAGGCCTACTTTTCAATGAAACATCCAGTTGTCAGGAAAGGAGTTTAAGATTATTGTATGAAGCGCATAGAGAGGATAAAACAATGTGTAAAATATGTCCTCAAAAGCGCTCAAGATGGGCGCGCGCAGGCAGGTGAGCTGTAAAGCACGGAGGCCGAGGTGCAAATTCAATTCTCTTGCCACCCATACTGTATTCTCAGGCAATAACATTACCCATCAGTGGCTGCAATCTTTGTGAAGTGAGCAGCACATAGCCTACACTATAACCTTCAACATTGCAGTGAATGAAGTATTATAGTAACCAGTTCACTTCTAATACAAAATAGAATCTCTCTCTCGTAGGGTACATTTGACAGTGCAACAGATCAAAGTAAACGTAATAATAGATCCAGGGATTGTAAAGTCGAGGAGAGGGATGCTAAAAGGTTAATGACCGAATCTTGCCCAAACTGACCATCTGGACATGAAAACTAACATATTCTGCCTGCCTCTCTCTCCACCATGCCTCTGCTTCCCATCTCTCTCAGTGATCGCTGTGTAAAATATCATCTATATTCCTCTCCAAACATAACCAAGCAGATTATCTCCAATTGAAGTGTGTGTGTGTCACAAGAGTAGTCTGCTCGTGGTGAGGACATTTAATGCATTGTTGTATCCTCTCATGCGCTCCCTTGTCATTTCACACCAACTCACCACGAGAGATAAAATAATCTTGAACCCCTTTCTGAAGCCGGATGTTTATTGAATATTATATCAGGTATGGGTAACGACAGACATTTTTAAATATTTCACTTGAACGCTGTATAAAGTGAAGACTGAATACTGAAACCTTTTGAAATGTCTTATAATGAAAGTTAATAAAATAAATAAAAATAGCGGTCAAAATAAGCGTTACGCTTCTCCTACGGCACAATTGTCCACTTTATCTGTAATCAATACACCAATCCTATCAAAATATATCAGACTCAGTTTGAAAACACATGCGCGTCCGTTAATGGGTCAGAAATGGAAGGTATTTGATTTCAAATAGATGGTCAAGATGTCATATGGAAAATGTTTGATGTTGGCAATTGCAAAATAAAGACAAAAAGTTTAGCATAAAGTACTTCATTTTTTTTGACGCATAATTATTTAAGACGAAATTAAATTATGTGGTCAAAAAATCAATGTGTTAAAAGGTCTTATATGCTGTGATTTTCGGAGTGAATAACTTCAGTGTGTGTGTTGTGACAGCGGACACACAAAATGAAAAACTTTTTCTACAAATAGATTTTCTCTTTCGGTTTTCACAACTATTATTACAATCATCATCATCATTACATATCATTGATTAAATGCCAATGTTAATCATTCATCCATGCCTTGTCTTATCTACATGTATAACAGCAACCCTGATGCGCATTCGTGGGTCCAGCATCTATTCAAGGTAACTTTTGTTATGTTTATTTTCACATGTGAAAATCCTGTCTTTGTATTGAATTCCAGCCTCCTCTTTGGTTGGCGAATGATCAGCATGGCTTATTGTCGAAGTAGCCGGGGGAGCTGCTGGAGAATAAAAGTTGCAATTTGTCAACGAGACAATGAGGGGAAAAACCGTTGAGGTTCGGGAATGCTAAGCTCTTGGGAAAAGAGGGCACTGGTCTGTTAAGAGTTATTTTCCTCAGCTGACATTGTTGGGAACACTAATGCATCTGTCATGATAACAAGCTAAGAATAACATCTGGACATCAAACCGAGCAGAGAATCCATCCGAGGTGATTCATTCACAACTGTCTCATTGATTTATTAAACACACAAGCAACATCTGCAGCGCACAGCCAGCACCGTGCACGGGTTGAAGATCAATTCGAGGGGAAAGGGAGAGGAGAGATCCCACTGGGCACACACTGGTTGAATCAACGTTTTTCCAAGTCATTTTAATGAAATTATGTTTGAACCAATGTGGAATAGACGTTGATTGAAGTCTGTGCCCAGTGGCATTAGTAAGAAAAATCTATATTTTTTTAACGTGGTTTTGTCCTGTTTAACTGGCACCGGAATTATTCAGTGACAGAAATAATGCAACCAAATGTAGCCTTATTAAGTGAAATCCACATCTAAAACTTTTCTCATCCTTACTTTTAATTATATTTTCTCACTGTTAGAATCTAATGGATTATATACAGAGACACAACGGTCTGTTTAATTTGGTCCATTTAGCAAAAGAGAGGTGGACTTACATGTTTGCCTGCTCATTACAATGATATAGATTTTATGGGATTTATATCAAATTACACTCAGGTAGACTTGAGGAACTTAAATGAAGGAAGTTAAACTTCATATACCACAACCTGCTCTATTGCTCCTGAATGACGCGGAATGGCATAATGGTTAATAAGTGAGACGTGCTTTATTAACAAAACCACAAAGAAACAATTCCTTCTTAGTAGAAAGTCTAATATATATTTCGAAATGAACAGTCAAGCAGTAAGCCTTACTGTTGTCATGTTTATAATGATATTGTTGTGATCTGAATGATTAATTAGGCTTTATAGGAAAGTTATGTTTGCACCACATTGAAGGTCAATAAGGTGAACGTCAAAGTGAGAAAAGGGTTTATATATTAAAAGTTATTTTCCTCATGCAACATATTGTAAGTATGTGGAAAAACGATTTTCTAGAGCTTTGAATACACGATGAACAACGACGCTTGCAGCTATAGGGGGGATTGCTTAAGTTTCTTGAATAAGCTTCAACTAGCTTCCCTCAATACATTGCTGTCTATAAAATGGATCTGGAACAATTTGTAGCCTCTATAGAATACGAACTAGGTGCGTGTGTGTTCAAGAGAGACCAGAGAGAGTGAAGGGTCACAGAAGTTGTCAATGATTGAACTAACTGTCCACAATGCTTTAATGTTTATCCAATATAATGAGCCTACGTATCATTTTGGCTTCATTTGCTTTGTATTATTTATTTCAGCACTGTACCTGAAAGACACCGTGTAGCCAATGCAGCGTTTGCTACACATTTTTTCGATTAACCTCCACTTGGTACAATCACAGAACAAGTTGGTTTTTGAAAACGTTTTAAGTTCATTGCCCCTCCTCTGCCTCTGCTTTTGGGGTAATCTTGCAGATGAGACAGATTGAAAAATGAATGTAAAAGGCAAATTCAACTGGAAGCGCTGGCATTGAGATGCAGTGTTGTACAGCGCTATTTCGACAGTGTCTGGCGGGTGAATGCAGTTTGGCAGCGATTCACCCCAGGCTGAATAGTGCACGCCCAAGCCCGCCAGAACTCCGGACCCTGTCCAACCGTGCACACACGACGGGCGCATATATCCAGCCGCTTCAGCTTGGCTGTAGACGGTGTGCCGACCCCGACCAGATGTTTCAGGATGAGGTTCGAAGACCTGTCGGCCAGGCAGATGAGTTCTTGACCTCCACAGTTGAACAGGCGACACTGACCCCTGTGCCTCAACATTTTTGCACTCGTTATTGCCGCTTGTGCCGTTTCCATTTCCTCTCCACGCTCCTCCGTGATGGGAGATAGGATTTGAGATTGATCAATGTGCTTGCTAACACGTCTCTTGGAGCCTCGGCCTGGGCTTTGTATAGCAGGGATGAGGGGAATTAACTGCCAGACTCCGGATAGAGTTTGGGGAAAGCACCGGCGGAGTTGCTTGACACGGCCAATAGTTGTCATAGATAGTTTCTTCATGTCTTCACACTTTGTCGGTAGTTTACTTTCTGTGTCTTCGTACTACACTAATTATTGACTAACATCAGATAATTGATGGTTTCATCCTGACTGTCACATGATCTGCTGCATCCGTCGGTAGTCAGTCAAGTGAACGGAACTACCTATCTTCAAGTGCGGGGCTAAGAATGAGAACCATCGACTTTCATGTTTCAATTAGCCAGCCCACTGAGACTGGATTGTGAAGCTCCCACAGTCACAAGAGGAGGGCGGCACGTTAACGCGCGTGAGCTATCTCTATTCGGCATTCTTTAGCAACTGAATGGCAGGGCTCCTAGTTGGAGGGCTGAGTTTCCTGTTGACAGCTCACTACTCCGCTTACTGCGAGAATAACCACTTCGTCTGTTTGGGGTATTTGAACATTAAGACCTGCAATTCAAGTGTTTTACTCTTATTGGTTCACATTAATAATAAAACATGTACTTTTTAAATTGATGACAGTTATTTCACATACTTGCTTATTGTAATTTATAATACATGTAGACCCATTGCATCAGGCTATAGCCTAATCAATATGATTCGGTTTTAGGTTTTACCGTTAATATTGATTCGCACCAAAGAAAAGAAGTGAAAGACAAAAGCAGTAGAGTTAAAAAACGTACAGGTGAAGGTTTGGAGCCCACAATGCATATATTAACCACCACAAATATAAGTACAGAAAAAAAGTTTGTTCATCAGCTTAAACAGCATGTTAATTATAATTGTACATGATAATAATCTTCAGTATCAAATTAAAAAACATGTTTGAACATGGAGGGGAAATTATTGTGTAGTTTTGGGTTCATCAAGCTGACATCCAGTTAGTGCTTAGAAGTCATTGAGGGATGAGGAGGTTTTTGGCAATGTGACGACACGAATTCCAAGAGTAAGGTTTCCTCTGTATCTGATAGAGAATCTGATAGATTATTGGATCAATTGCTTTGATTAGCCTTATAGCCTTCAATGCAATTACGATTATGTAATAATAGTTGTTGATATGGTTAATTGGGGGTTTACCCCTGCTACTATAATATGCATACCACAAGGCAATTTATCATGAGCTCTGAAGAGGTAGTCAATTATGTTTTGGGATTGCCTGCTGGTTGAAGCAGAGACATACAGTATTCTGGTCTCTGGTTGAAAATCTATTCTTGGTTACTCACAATTACTTGCAGAAAGTTTATCAGACCCAACGCGAAAGACCTGATCATAAACAAAAAAAATAGGACCGTGAGAAAAATCTAGACCCAAACCGAATGGGACCGAGGACAACTTGACCTAGACCCGCCGACACGCCACTAACGTGTCCGGGTCCAGACCATACCTGAATTGGACCCAAGTGACAAAAAAAAAGAAACATATTTTGTTAATTCAGACAAGTTGCTCTTTCTGTTTAACGATCAAGGTCTATATGTGTTGGCTAGGTCTTTCTATAAGTCAATACCCATTCACCTTATTAGCATCCAAATAATACGCTATAGGCTATGTAGAGCCGTGGGCCGGGTCCCATTCAGGTCCGCTTGGGTCTATCAGCTGTAGTTAAAATAGACCAGAGTCCTGCTCCAGACCCGAGGGACAAGTTCACATTTTTTCAGACCCGGGTAGATCGGTTTCACCCCAGACCGTGAATGACCTCTAATACGTGGCAACTAAACTCAAATACCATCAAACTCCCATGCAAAGAAATGGACAAGTTTGACAAATTCATGCATGTATCTTCTGTTAATGCTATTTCATCAATTTGAAACAGTCTAATGATAAACTTTGGTAAATACCTATATTTTTTGAAGCGTTTACTCCCTATCAATAAGCTATGATTTAGTGGTTGGCAGCCTGGAAAGGTGGTTACATTTAGCACCAGTAGTGCATTTCAAGCTGTCATTCTCATGTATTGTTTTTGCCTATGGAGCCCCGTGTGGTTTCAAACAGTGATTCCCATTCTGAATAACAGTAGCAAACAGTATCTCTTCCAGAGGCCCTCACTGCAGTCCCTGCCTAGCTGCGGTTAACAACGCAGGTTATCGACATGAACTGCAACAACCAGAGGAGCAGGGGGGGGATATTGCATAAAGCAAGAAAATTATTAAGTTTTATTAGTGGCCCTAGTCCTAAAAAAAGATTATTTGCAGTTAAAAGGGGGGAAAAAGTGTTATTTAACAGAGCTAGATGGACTAATACATTGCATTTGTGTTGAACGCTCAACACAAGACTATACGTGTGGATAGGACGAACATTTCCTTGTTCATCTGAAAGAGGTCATTTAAATCACTGAACCTAAATCAACTGAACCTCAATGCAGTTGTCTTCTGCAGCCTGTTTCTTCCTTGCACCTCCCCTCCGATAATCATCACCAGAGACATGTTTTGACCTGTTTTGTTTCATTAGAGCTACTTGAAAAGTTTGTTTAGTTGGCAACCTCACTAATCACGCGAACATGTTAGAATATTAATGCAATTGGCCCACCTGGACCTAGCTTTTCAGCAGATGGCAGTATTTCAAATGAAAATTCTTCTATGTGGTAAAAAAAAGTCCTGAAAAATAATACAGGAATATACTTTAACCTTTGGGCTTTACTTTCAGTAGGAGATAAGATTAATATTGTAATTGAGTGCTTAATGCCATGCAAATTTTTCTGTCAAGTACCTGGTTAAATTAAAAGCTAGGTGGCAATCTGGAAATTAGAATACATTATTTTCCGTGGGTTTCAATTGCACCTGCTCCTTCATCTTCGATTTAATCTTAATTGATTGCCTGATTAGCATAAGCCAGCCAGCTAGCAACAGTTACAGCTCCAGCCTCAACACTCCCGTGGCCAGCGCTGGTGAATGTCTCCCCCTCTATGACAAAGTGACACACTCATTCCTCATAGAGTAAATGTATATAATGATGCCCTCCCCCGTCTCAGCACACACAGTGATGAGACTGCTGCATTGGGAATTCAGTTTCGTCCTCTTTAGCAGGCTCTAAACTGTGGCCTTATCCCATTCGTTTGGTCTGCTGACAGCTGTATCAATGAGAATCTATTCCATACCTGTCGTTTGCAACACGTTTAACTACATTGCCATGTTTTGCAATTTTATCACAAAGTAGTTACTTTACTTACACTGACAAAAAAGTTCATTGGATTCATAACAATGGTGAATATTTAAATGTTAGTAAAGATCCAACCCTATCATTGCTCGTAATATGATCACAATTTCAGACAATTCTTGTCTCAGACAATTCATTAGACATTCCTAATTGTTACGCTATTTGACTTTGCATTGAATTACGTTAGATAATACGCAGCTAAATGACAATGTGACATACCCACGTAGAATACACTGTAATGATGTGGAAAAAATCATAGAATCCCTATAAGTTCCTTCAGTGGATGACAACTTGTACTTGGTTGCTCAATGAAGGAAGTACTGTACATCCACTCCTGTATGCTTGCCATTATAAGTTATGCACAATGCAGACTGTAGACGAAGCGGTTGTGGTGAAAGACAGGCGACTGGAAAATAGAGGAGAGACTGAAGATAAGGAAGAGAAGAGAGCAGAGAGACGAGAAAGAGAGAGTATGACTGCCTCATCATCAAATTTTACTCCTTCTCTTAGCAGTTATTGTATGTGAAAATTGAGTGAGCCAGATAGCCGAACACGATCTCCATTCAGAATAATGAAATGTTTTTATCTAATGCAACACACTCAAATCAACATAACAAAAAAAAATATTACTGGTATTGTATGAAGTATTTTTTCCTAATTTACTGTCACTTTTGAATAGATATTCATGCCCATTACAGCGTTTTAAATCATTACACTCTTCTTGTCTCTTGCTGATTGAATGTTACAACTGTATCATCAAGTAATCCATTTGGCTGTGACATGTGCACAACAAGTTTGATGGAGCTCTTCATTTACATAAAATATCCTCCTTAACTTTAGAAAAGACAAGCTTGGTTTACTTCAGTGTGGTGCCATGCTTATTTTTTTCAAAGAAGCCACATGGATGATTAATGACACTTCGTCTATGGCTGCTGCCAAATAAGGAGTACTGATCCCTGAAGTAACCTGCCACTCTTTTCTCTGCCTTGGGATGCAACCAGAATCAATGAGCAGGAATACATGTCAGAAACCACTTTGGCAATGCCTTTGAAATCATTTAGCCAATATTTTTTTAAAACATTGTAAATTAACACGTATAAATGCTTTCTATGTGGTTTCATTTGATGGCATTAATTGAAAAGTTGTTTCCCCAATGTTTCCCGGAGTTGAAAAGAGAGAAAACGCTC
>NC_036863.1:42269810-42280835 GCF_002910315.2 Salvelinus sp. IW2-2015 | reverse complement strand
CATTTTTTTTCCCGTTTCAAATTCCGTGTCAGTGCTAAAGGTTCTGTTCGAGATTTGATGATATCTGATATTCCCGATGACTCTGTCCCCTATTCCAGTTCTACAGGCTTCCTGGCGTCACGGTGCCGGTAATACAAGGATATGCACACCGTTGTCTTTCCCTCCCTTTCCCCTCACTCCACAAATAAAAGGAGGCGGGGCTAGGCCTGTTGCACACATTAGTTACAACCATCTGGTGTGGGAGGTGGATGATGTTTAAATCTGACTATAAAAACAGCGTCCGATGGCGCGCGCAGGCAGGTGAGCTGTAAAGCACCAGGCCGGGTGCAAATTCAATTCTCTTGCCACCTATTGACTCAGGCAATTCATTACCAGTCAGTGGCTGCAATCTTTGTGAAGTGAGCAGGCACATATCCACACTATAACTTCACACATTGCAGTGTATTATTTAACCAGTAACGTGTCACTTAATATCAATAATAGCTAAATATATATTTGTCTTCACCTCTCTCTGTCGGGTACATTGAGAGTGCGACAGATTGAAAGCTCAAAGTCGAACTAATAATAGATCCAGAGGATTGTATGAGGGAGGAGGGTGCTAAAAGGTTAATACCGAATCTTGCCCAAACTGACCATCTGGAAATACTAACATCTCCCCCTCCCCTCTCCCACCATCCTCTGCTCTCCCATCTCTCAGTGATCGCTTGAAAATATCCTATATTCCTCCCAAACATAACCCCGACAGGAAATCTCCAATTGAAAGTGGGTGAGTGATGAGTTGAGTGATGTGGGTGTGAGTGTGTTGTGTGGTGTGTGTGTGTGTGTGTGTGGTGTGTGTGTGTGTGTGTGTGTGGTGTGTGTGTGTGTGTGTGTGTGTGTGTGTGTGTGTGTGTGTGTGTGTGTGTTGTGTGTGGTATGTAGCCTAGCTCTTGTTTTATAGTCAGATTTAAACATCATCCACCATCCCATCACCAGATGGTTGTAACTAATGAGTGAAAACAGGCCTATCCCTCCTCCTGCCCCCCCCCCCCCCCCTTTTTTTTATTTGGCGACGGGACGGGAGAGAATGAAAGCGAGGGAAAGAAAACGTGTGGATATCCCTTCATGGACGCAGTGCATATCTCTCAGTAGACGCAGGAAGCCTGTAAACTGGAATAGGGGATAGAGTCATCAGGAAATCTAAACATCTCGACAAAACCTTTAGCACTGACACGGACAATTTGAAAACGGGAAAATGTCCAAATCAGCAAACATAGGCGGCACTTAGGGCTCCTTTTATGATATCTCAGCTCGCGATTGATCTCCATGTTTTTATTGCATTCATTATTTATTAAAAATAATTTGCAAGCTAAACATAACGCTAACCTAGTTTGCACTGGGGGACTGCACTTAGGAAATGTAATGGAAATTACATTAGAGATGAACATCTGTGCTGTTTTTCCACTCTCCTCGTGTTTCTTCCCTCAAAGGTGTATTGGATTAACCATTTAACCATTCGCCGAATGCAGATGACCATGAGAGACAAAAACATGGCTGCTGACTGAAGAGACCAGAGAGGTCTTGGAGATAGCTTGTCGAGGAGATCAGTGAGGCCTTTAAACATTAGTCTTCTAAACGAGATGTAACAGGTTCCTTGAGGCTCAGTGAGTCATAACCCACATCACTCATAATCAGACATTTTGGTTAGAAATCAATGAAAATTGAACTTAATCATAATTAATGATAACCTTGTGAGTTTTTAGAAAGCCAAACGGAATAAGCTTCTACTTTCCTTATTTTAAGTCATTCGTCTATAAAGGCTTGCTTTAATTCCCCAGGATGCCCGGATAAAAATCACAGCTGCACATTTTAACACCAGGTTTCCTAAAAAAAAAATCTCCAGATTTTCTGCTTGATTATAATCTGTGGCTAAATGTGAGGTTATGGAAATGTTTTGTCAGATCTATGGTGGATGGGTACATTGGCCAAACCACTGTCCTTTCCTTTGCTTGTGTTTGTGTGGTGAATCAGTACATGATCCCTTGTCCTGTGGCCTCCACAGAGTGTCCCATACTGTATGTTGATAGAGAATACCCCAGTGATGTCTGGGTGAAATCAGAGACACATGGAATTGCTGACTGAAGTACAGTATCTGCTCCAGAAACAGGTTCATGTTTTGCTGTGTGTGTGTGTATAGAGGTGCCGTTGGTTGTCAGTGTGTGTTGGCCAGTCTMACTGGTCCATATGGACAGCTCCTTGCCTGTAGCCTAGCCTTGGGCAGCGGTACCCCCGGTCGAGCGCGCCACCCAAGACACCCCCGTCTCCTCTAATCTCCTCAATCAGCAGGGAGCGTGTCACTCTGTCTAGAACCACCACTGCTCCTTAATGTCAACCATAAATTATACACTGGCTTCTGCTTCAGCTTGATTTTATTACATATCTGCTCCCACTGCCCTTTACTACTTTAAATAATAAATTAACCCCACTTGATGTGAAGAGTTGCACCAAGCACTGTCAAAGCTCTGGAGAGATGAGCCTCATTAAATAGTGAAGGAGTGCTTTTTGTTTTTCTGTTTAGATGGCATTTAAGCATGGCCCTCTGTGCATGGCCCTCTGTGCATGGCCCTCTGTGCATGGCCCTCTGTGCATGGCTCTCTCCTGCTCATGTATGTGTCATGTATGTGTCTCTGTGTGTTCATGGTTGTTTTTCATTTTTTGTGTGTTTCATGGTTGTCGTTCCATGTCATGACGCCCACCATCTCAGATGGTTCTGAAATCGTTTATGTAGTTAGAAACAGGTAAAATTGCCATTCCTGAAACATTATTTTGTTGAAATGTAATTTGATCTGAAAGAAAATAAGCTAATTGATTGTACCCAAATTGGCMATTTTAATTTATAGGATTCAGATAATATTCAATAAATATAGTAACCAACATCCGATTTGGACCAAACGTCTTCCCACCAATGAGTAAGACATGAGGAATCCCCTCAAAAATGTCAAACGCCACCCACAGATCCCCCACACCCCATGCCATTCCAACCCCAACTACAGTATACAGTATCAGTTCTCTATGTTTGACAAGTAGTATGAAGCTGTGGCTTGGAGTATTGCTTCTCCATACTATGTCATATATTCCCAGTGAATCTGTTGATAGTTTTTTCCTCTGTTTAGAGAAATGAGTCATTGAAGTATCTTGCATTATTTACCATAAAGTGGTGTGAAAGTACCAGATTCTGACCACTAGATGCTAATGTTCCTGCTATACCGCCACACTCTTTTTTCGATTTTGCTGGTCTCTTGTGTTTATTAAATAGATCACAACTGTAATGCCCGGGGTGTAGTGGAGGAAGGAGTCAGACGCAGGAGACAGAGAGTTCAGAGTAGAGTTCTAATTTAAGTTCAGAGAGTTCTAATTTAATACCACAAACAGGTGAACACGACGCCACTCTAAAATGAATGCTCCACCACATAAACGAGAACACGAAATACCATGAGACAACGTACACGAACCGTGACACACAAGCATGTACAACCTGTACACAAAACAATCCCGCACACCCAGCAGGCCGGGCTGCTGGGTAATAAAGCCCCATTAATCACCCTAACCACAAACAGGTGTAACCACTAAACAAAAAAGGGAGGGGGAGGAAAAGTCAGTAGCAGCTAGTAGGCCGGTGACGACGACCGCCGAGCGCCACCCGAACAGGAAGGGGAGCCACCTTCGGTAGGAGTCGTTACAACAACATTCCCTTTGCAACTTTGGGTAGAAAACCAATAGATTTGGCTCGTGATCAAAATACATTGTGTGGTCGTCTTCACAAATGAGACCAGTCCTCCATGAAAACAATTCAATTTGTCCTTCTTTTAAGCTTAATCTGTGTCCAAGAAATGGACCCCTTGTGGGTGGATTATTCCCTTCAAAAAAGGTCTGGATTAGTTACTGTTAGACTATTCCTGGTGAACAAGCAAACCATTTGTCTACAGCAGTTCTATTGGTTTCAATGTTATGGTCTCTAATGGTCTTCAATGGTATAAGTCCCAAACACACACTATATACACTGAGTGTACCAAACATTAGGAACACCTTCTTTTGCAAAGGTAATGGTATTGGGTTCTATAAGGGTTGTCACAACATTTTTGCCCCTAGCTAGCCCATATCTCCATCAAAGTTTTGGGCTTGTAGGAAAAGTCTTCATATTGGAATTGCACCGTAGGGATTGCCCTCTCAGAGAGCTGCCACTTGTTGGACTTTTCAAGGAGAGTTGGGCTGAAGCATTAGCTTGCTAAGAGACAAACTGAATTGCTTTCATGGAGGATTGGCTTTAGTTGTGAGGATGACGACACAGTTTATATTCATAATGAAAGGAAAGAGGAAAGGGGGATACCTAGTCAGTTGTACAACTGAATGCCTTCAACTGAAATGTGTCTTCTGCATTTAACCCAACCCCTCTGAATCAGAGAGGTGTGGGGGGGCTGCCATAATCGACATCCACGTCTTCGGCGCCCGGGGAACAGTGGGTTAACTGCCTTGCTCAGGGGCAGAGCGACAGATTTTTACCTTGTCAGCTCAGGGATTCGATCCAGCAATGAGCCAAATCTATTGGTTTTCTACCCAAAGTTGCAAAGGAAATGCTGTGATCTTTTTAGTAAACAAAAGACACCATTAAAATGGATAAAAGAGTGTGGCTTTATGGTAAATAATGCAAGCAAATTTCTCTGAACGGGGAAAAATACATCTCCAGATTCACAGTGAATAGCCACAGGTTCATACTACTTGTCAAACATAGAGAACTGATACTCTATACTGGTTGTTAGGGTGGGATTGACATGGGGGTCCGTGGGTGGCTTTTGAAAAACAATTGGGGATTCGTTGTGTCTTACTCTTTGGTAGGAAGTAGTTTGGTCAAAATCGGATGTTGCGCACTATGTTTATTGAATATTATTTTAATTCTATCAATTCAAATTGCGAATCAATAAGCTTAATTTCTTAGAGATCAAATTATATTTAAAACAATTTTTTCCTCAGGAATACTAATCGTATCTGTTACTACCTACATCAATGATTTCAGAACAATCTGCGGTGGTGTCAGCCAGCTGCCCGGTGCAGGCTGCGGTGGTGTCAGCCAGCTGCGGTGGTGTCAGCCAGCTGCCCGGTGCAGGCTGCGGTGGTGTCAGCCAGCTGCCCGGAGGCAGAGCTCAGGTGGTATCAGCAGCTGCCGGTGCAGGCTGATGTGGTGGTGTCAGCCAGCTGCCCGGAGCAGGCTGCGGTGGTGTCAGCCAGCTGCCAGGTGCAGGCTGCGGTGGTGTCAGCCAGCTGCCCGAGGCAGGCTGCGGTGGGTGTCAGTCAGCTGCCAGGTGCATGCATGCGGTCGGTTGTCAGTCAGCTGCCAGGTGCAGGCTGCGGTGGTGTCAGCCAGCTGCCCGGAGCAGGCTGCGGTGGTGTCAGTCAGCTGCCAGGTGCATGCTGGCGGTTGGTGTCAGCCAGCTGCGCCCGGTGCAGGCCTGCGGTGGTGTCAGTCAGCTGTACTGCTGCCTAATGAACCTACTGTTACTGCAGCACACACACATTAGTCCAGATGAGAGGTAAAATGGATTCACTGTGTAATGGTTTGGCTGCTAGGCTTCCTTGTAGTCCCCTATTTGACTAATGTACAGTAATCGTAATACTTAAATTATCCTTTAAAATATAAGTTGTGTCTGTGAAGCTTAAACTTTCTGGCACCCATTTTAATTAGTATATTTTTTTTAGGTAATTAAAGGAATGAAAGAAATATGATCATTATTTTTGGGTAATAAATGTTATCATTAAATACCTATGTCATTATTATTGGGTAATAAATGTAATCATTAAATAACTAGATCATTATTGTTGGGTAATAAAAGTAAAATTAAATAACGATGATCATTATATTGGGTATAAATGTAATCATTAAATAACTATGATCATTATTATTGGGTAATAAATGTAATCATTAAATAACTATGATCATTATTTATTGGGTAATAAATTGAATCATTAAATAACTATGATAATATTATTGGGTAATACATGTAATCATTAAAGAAATATGATCATTATTATTGGGTAAATTTAGAAAATTATTTAGTCTGACTTTCCCCATTTCCTTAAATTACTTTCTGTGGAAATTCTAACATCCCGACCTTTCCCC
Source organism: Salvelinus sp. IW2-2015 (assembly GCF_002910315.2). Lineage (NCBI taxonomy): Eukaryota > Metazoa > Chordata > Actinopteri > Salmoniformes > Salmonidae > Salvelinus > Salvelinus sp. IW2-2015. The sequence continues at coordinate 42,274,684 of NC_036863.1, read as the reverse complement.
ATGTGAGATTTATAGCACTCCATTGTAAAAGCAAAGGTTGAAAATACTTTGCTATTTTTATGACTGGGGTTAGCTTCCCCTAGACGTGTGTGTGTGTGTGTGTGTGTGTGTGTGGTGTGTGTGTGTGTGTGTGTGTGTGTGTGGTGTGTGTTGTGTGTGTGTGTGTGTGTTGTGTGTGTGTGTGTGTGTGTGTGTGGTGTGTGTGTGTGTGTGTGTGTGTTTTTATGTGTCGTGTGTTTATGTGTCGTGTGTCTGAGAGAACACTCCAAAGTTTTTATAAAACAACCTGTGGCCATACAATATGTCATGAATGTTGTGGAGGCCTGTTCCAAGCCACAGCCCTGTAATAACTAGTCCCATACATAACCAATGAATTGGAGGCAAAGCAAAGAAATGTGGTCAATTAGGGTTTGGAAATTTGCTTCTATGGACTCCACTGGACCTCGAGCAACATTTACCAGAAGTAGTAAGTGTCATAATCATGAGCTGTCACTCATAATATTTTTTTCCCACTTCATTGTTCATGAGTTTCATAGTTTAAAAATGACTGTAATATGTCCTATGTAGTTAATCATTTTACACAGTAAATAGAGTGTGAATGTGTGAAGTGAACTGAGCCTGAGCCTTTGGACGGTGGAGAGCAGAGCGCGTCTGCATGTGTGAGACTTGATGATAGATGCATGTGATAGATATGTGATAGATATGTGAGCGATATGTGAGAGATATGTGGAGAGATATGTGAGAGATATATGTTGATAGATATGTGATAGATATGTTGATATAAACTGTGAGCGATATGTGAGAGATATGTGAGAGATATTGAAGTGAGATATGTAGATAGAGATATGTGAGGAGATATGTGAGAGATAGTGTCTTTTGACCTATGTGTTTATGTGTGTAGTTTTAATTCGATGTGTTAACGTGTGTGGTTTATTATTTTATTTAACTTTATTTAACCTTTATTTAACTAGCAAGTCAGTTAAGAACAAAATTCTTATATACAATGACGGCCTACAGAGATGTTATGTTTGTGTGCGCGCGTATGTTACGGGAGGGGTGGGGTGTGAATGTGACAGATGAAAGGCCTGTCGTCTCTCGCTGCTGGGTAGAAATTACATCCACCGTCGCTTCGTGATGTAGGAGACCAGACAAAACCAGAGTCACTGGTGTCAGCTTACTTTGGGAAGATCTTCTTCCGGGGCTTAATGACACATCTGCAGCGGGGCTATATTTATTACAGTCATGTAGAGTAAAATGGATTGTCTCCTAACATTAATTTTGGGTTTGCCTCTAGGCAGTGCTTTAAACGGAGACACTAGGCTCCAGGAAGTATTAATCACATTAATATCACTGCCCTCAGACAACCCAGATAATTGTACAAACGAACATAGAAATATGTATCTCTAACTTTTATGATTGAATTATGCAAATTACATCATCCTCCTGCCCTTCCAACCACTAATCATCCTTATTAGGAGTGATGCATTAAATGTTGTTTTTGGATGGGGATATGGGAGAAGCAGGGAGCAGAAAATTGAATGTGACATTAAAATCTACACAGTAGTTTCTACCAGAATAGCTGGTTGTTTTCTCTCTCTCTCCTCCCCTCTCTCTCTCTCTCTCTCCTCTCTCTCTCTCTCTCTCTCTCTCTCTCTCTCTCTCTCTCTCTCTCTCGTCTCTCTTCTCTCTCCTCTCTCTCTCTCCTCTCTCTCTCTCTCTCTGCTCTGTCGCTGTCTCTGTCTCTGTCTCTCGTTGTCTGTCTCGTCTTTCTCTGTCTTCCCTCTCTCTGTCCCTCTCTCTCTCTCTCTTTCTCATCTATATAATGGGCTCTCTCTCTCTCTCTTTGTCTCTCTCTAGTTGTGGGCTCATTAGTGAAGTTTTGTAAGACATTTTACGAGCTTGATACTTAAGACCCTTAATCTTATTTTTTGTTGTTGCAGTTTTGATTAATTGTGTTGCTGCTCAGATTATTTGCTTTGACACGGAGCTGTTGGACGTGGTGGTGTGGGCGCAGACAGACATAGGCGTGCAGTGCTCTGCTCTTGGAACTCAATGCAGTTGAAGAAATGTGAATTAGCGTCCCAATTACACAGATGAATATTTTATGATGTGTTTAGCAGTGTGTGCTCTTTTTTCCTTCCGTGCTGACTCTGGATGCGAGAAGGCTACAGTAATAAGGCACCCATGCAGACTGAGGACAGGACAGCTCAGAGCCCAAACTCTCTCTGTTCCATTTAAAAAACAGACCATCCTAAACAAAAGGCCTGTGCCTCCCTCTGTGATCTGTGATCGTCTCCTGAATCTCTGACATCTGGAGGCAATAACCAAGGGCTCTACCTCCCGTACTGCAGCCTGTACTGCAGCCCCTATCCTGCTGCAGTCCATAGCCTACTGCAGCCTGTACTGCAGTCCATAGCCTACTGCAGCCTGTACTGTAGCCCCTAGCCTACTGCAGCCTGTACTGTAGCCCCTAGCCTACTGCAGCCTGTACTGCAGCCCCTAGCCTGTACTGTAGCTCATATCCTACTGCAGCCTGTACTGTAGCTCCTAGCCTACTGCAGCCTGTACTGTAGCCCCTAGCCTACTGCAGCCTGTACTGCAGCCCCTAGTCTGTACTGTAGCCCCTAGCCTACTGCAGCCTGTACTGTAGCCCCTATTCTACTGCAGCCTGTACTGTAGCCCCTAGTCTACTGCAGCCCCTAGCCTACTGCAGCCCCTAGCCTACTTGCAAACCCCTAGCCTACTGGCAGCCCCTAGCCAACTCAGCCATAACTTACTGCTCCCTAGCCTTACTGACCAGCTTACTTGCCACTTCTGGCCCTCAGGCCTACTGCAAACCCATAGTTACTGCAACCCGTAGGCTTACTGGCAGCCCTACTTTGCAGCCCGTAGCCTATTACACCCGTAGCCTACTGCAGCCCCTAGCCTACCTGCGCCCCTGGCCTACTGCAGGCTCAATGTCCACTATGTGCATGGCCGTCACCTGAAGAGGGACTACACGACACCCTGGTTCGTGATTCCAGGCTGTATCAAACCAGCCTATTGGAGTTTTTTGCCCCTATAGGCGGCGCACAATTAGCCCAGTGTTTGTCGGGTTTGTAGCGTAGATTGTAAATAGAATTTGTTTTTAACTGACTTGCTGACAGTATTAAATAAAAGTTAAATTAAGGTCAAATTAAAATTATAAAAAAAGGCGGCAGCAGCCCTGATCCCCCCTCCCACAGACACTGTCAGTCTGGCCCTGATTCCCCCCCCCCCCCCCCACCCCCCCCCCCCCCCCCCCCCCCCCACAGACCACTGTCAGTCTGGCCGTGATCCCCCCCCCACATACACTGTCAGTCTGGCCCTGATCCCCCCTCTCCCACGACACTGTCAGTCTGGCCTGAATCCCCCCCTCCCACAACACGTGTCATGTTCTGGCCCTTAATCCCCCCCCTCCACATACACTGTCAGTCTGCCCTGATCCCCCCCCCCTCACATACACTGTCAGTCTCGCCCTGATCCCCCCCTCCCACAGACACTGTCAGTCTGGCCCTGATCCCCCCCCCCACAAACACTGTCAGTCTGGCCCTGATCCCCCCCCCCACAGAACACTGTCAGGTCTGGCCCTGATCCCCCCCTCCACAGACACCGTCAGTCTGGCCTGATCCCCCCTCCCACAGGACACTGTCAGTCTGGCCCTGATCCCCCCCCTCCCACAGACCACTGTCAGTCTGGCTAACCCCCTCACAAGTGGCCCTTGCCCCCCCACCCACTACACTGTCAGTCTGCCCTGACCCCCTTCCAACAGACACTGTCAGTCTGGCCATGGGAGCCTATGGAGAGGACCACACAAAGTTTTCAATCAGCAGCGGAATTTAGGTAAGATGACTGAATTGTGTCCCATCATCCTGTCATCCTCATCCTGTCCCTTTTCCTCTTGGTTATTTATAGATGTTGTGTTGTCAGGATTATGTTGCTCATGATAGCATATGTGATGTGTAATGTTTAAGATGTTGACCTGTGGCCTTCAGAGAGGAAGTCATTTCCTGTGCATGTGCACTGTGTGTGTGTGTGTTTATATGCATTGCATACAGTATATGTGCATGTACTTCTAAACATACCAATTAGGAGGAAATGGAGACGTTGATGGACAAACATGGTCCTGAACACTTTCCATTTTCACCCAAATCACACAGGCGTGGAGAAAGCAGTGTCAGGGGCTAGAAGAGGGAGGTAGAGAGGGAGGTAGAGAGGGAGGTGATGCAGGGAGGAGGAGGAGTGAAAGATGTGCTCAGTGTGCCCCTCCTGGTCTGCGTTAAAGCTTAAAGAGGAGCGTTGGGTATGTGATGACATCATTGCCAGTTTTCATGTTCTTGTGAGATCCGTGAGGGATTCATCCCCCTTCCACCCAGAGGAGCCTGGCTCCAATTACTCACAGAGAGTGCCCTGTCTGGGTCGGCCCGGCTAGATCCAAGCAGCTTCAACCACAAAACCAACCGCAGCTTTGAATTTGTTAACTTATGAGGCAGATACCCTTCTCCTAATCATCCGAAAACGTGACTAAAACGTTCCTCTGTTTTCTCTAATGGCAGCATTAGTGCCTTGAAGGAGAGATAAGTCTGTTTATTATGCGGCGTAGTCTTTGTGTTCAATGTCCGCTGTTGTCGGTGTGGTGACTGAAATGTGACTGAGGGCTTGTATCTACTGAAGTGATTGCAGGAAGAGATCTTATCTTTGCTCTGTGAAGGTGAACTTATTGCACCACAGAACTCCTTCCCACCTCCCACTACCCACCTCCCGCCTTCCGCCTCCCACTACCAACCTCCCACCTCCCACTACCCATCTCCTGCCTTCCGCCTCCCACTACCAACCTCCCGCCTTCCGTCTCCCAC
>NC_036863.1:42265199-42268783 GCF_002910315.2 Salvelinus sp. IW2-2015 | reverse complement strand
CCTCCCACTACCCACCTCCCGCCTTCCGTCTCCCACTACCAACCTCCCACTGCCCACCTCCTGCGTCCCACCTCCCACTACCCACCTCCTCCCACTGCCCACCTCCTGCCTCCCACCTCCCACTCAAACAAGAGACTCACTTCTATTAAACGCCAGACTACCCTATAGCTCGTACAAAAGACATCACTGGGCCGAGTCCAAGGTGTTTTTTATTCATCCCTATGTTATTTAAAGGAGTGTTTAAGGGTCTATATGGGTGGCTTAAAGGAGGGCTGTGTTTTTACTGAGACCATCCGTCTTCCCCAGAACCAACTCACAACATGCTTTTTTCTCGCTCCTCTCTCCCATTACAAGGTAGTGTGTGAGTTTCCATTTGCCTACAGTAAATAGACTGTCAGGGGTGTCAGTGGTATATAAATGGTATATAAATATATCAGGCGGTGCCTTTCTAAAAGGCAGCGGCCCAGCGAGGAGGAGACTTTAAAGCAGGAGGCTGGAGGATTGATTTATCTCCTGCCCTGTAATGACAGCAGATGTGGACCTGTTATCCTGATGAGCAGTGAACTTGATGAGTTGATAACGTGGGCCGAAGCCCAGTCTGCTTTTAATTACTTACCAGGAATGTAAAGCTGGACAGGTGACCTTGCCTCTTTCTCTTTTGTCTCTCCTTGACAGAGGCAGGTCTCTCYTCTCAGGTTTTAAATGGATCCAGTCAGATCAGAGTGGATCTGAGAAGAACCGTCCCAGCTAGCAATGAGGAATCGGCCTAGAAGCGGCCCTCTTCCTGGGGGCCGGAACTGATTGAATCGGCCCGAAATTGGGTGTCGGACTCTGCCCTGAATCAAAATGAATGACTGCCCAGAATCAACCCAAGTMCATCGGRCCGTTTCCATCTACCGGAATTCCCCCAGAAGCGGCCCGTTGCGAATTTAAATAAATGTATACAAAATTACCCGATTTAGTAATTTTAAATATGACTATTATACATTTATACATACAAAATATACCCATCCACAAAAAAACATTTTGTGTCGGAGGAAACACCATACACCTGGTGACCATGTCAGCGTGCATGCGCCTATCCCGCCACAGGAGTCGCTACAGCGTGATGGGACAAGGACATCCCGGCCAGCCAAACACTCCCCTAACTTGGACGATGCTGGGCTAATTGTGCGTCCCTTCATGTGTCTCCCGGTCGCGGCTGGCACAGGTCTCGTACCAGCATCTGTAGCAACGCAGTTTGCACTGCAATGCAGTGTCTTAGACCGCTTAGCCAATCGGGAGGCTCCATCCACAAAGTTTTTCATGCTTATCAATTGCCTTGCACAAAGTATCAAAATACTAAAATACTACACAGGACTATTAAAGAATTTCATTTAAATGTTAATTGTATTTTTTGATCACAGAAACAATGAGAAAATATGGAAAAATAAATAATGAAATGTTAATTATATAAAGAAGCCCATGTGCCAGAGAATATCGGCCCGAGCCCCAAGTAATACATTTGGGCCAGATAACTCTCACCGTAATCGGCCCGAGCCCCAAGTAATACATTTGGGCCAGATAACTCTCAAATTGAATCATACCCCCAAGTATACATTGGCCCATAATACATTATAACTTCTACACCTCGGAATCGGCCTCAGCCCGTAGCCCCAAGTAATACATTTGGGCCAGATGATAACTCTCACCGAATCGGCCCGAGTCCCCAAGTAATACATTTGGCCAGATACCTCTCACCGTAATCGGCCCGAGCCCCAGTAAACAATTTGGGCCAGATAGACTTCCCCCGATAGATCGGCCCGAGCCCAGAGTAATACATTTGGGCCAGATAACTCTCACCGAATCGGCCCGAGCCCCAAGTAATACATTTGGGCCAGATAACTCTCACCCGTAATCGGCCCGACCCCAGAAGATCCCTCATAACGCTAGTAATACATTTTGGGCCAGATAACTTTCACCGTCATGGCCCGAGCCCAAGTAATACATTTGGGCCAGATAACTCTCACCGGAATCGGCCCGACCAAGTAATACATTGGGCCAGATAACTTCTCACCGGAATCGGCCCGAGCCCCAAGTAAACATTTGGGCCAGATACTCTCACCGTAATCGGCCCGAGCCCCAAGTAATACATTTGGGCCAGATAACTCTCACCGTAATCGGCCCGAGCCCCAAGTAATACATTTGGGCCAGATAACTCTCACCGTAATCGGCCCGAGCCCCAAGTAATACATTTGGGCCAGATAACCTTCACCTAATTGGCCCGAGCCCCAAGTAATACATTTGGGCCAGATAACTCTCACCGGAATCCGCCCCGAGCCCCAAGTAATACATTTGGGCCAGATAACTCTCACCGGAATCGGCCCGAGCCCCAAGTAATACATTTGGGCCAGATACTCTCACCGTAATCGGCCCGAGCCCCAAGTAATACATTTGGGCCAGATAACTCTCACGTAATCGGCCCGAGCCCCAATAATACATTTGGGCCAGATAACTCTCACCGTAATCGGCCCGAGCCCCAAGTAATACATTTGGGCCAGATAACTCTCACCGTAATCGGCCCGAGCCCCAAGTAATACATTTGGGCCAGAAACTTTCACCGTAATTCGGCCCGAGCCCCAAGTAATACATTTGGGCCAGATAACTCTCACCGGAATCGGCCCGAGCCCCAAGTAATACATTTGGGCAGATAACTCTCACCGGAATCGGCCCGAGCCCCAAGTAATACATTTGGGCCAGATACTCTCACCGTAATCGGCCCGAGCCCCAAGTAATACATTTTGCCAGATAACTCTCACCGTAATCGGCCCGAGCCCCAAGTAATACATTTGGCCAGATAAACTCTCACCGTAATCGGCCCGAGCCCCAAGTAATACATTTGGGCCAGAAAACTCTCACCGGAATCGGCCCGAGCCCCAAGTAATACATTTGGGCCAGATAACTCTCACCGGAATCGGCCGCAGCCAAGTAATACATTTGGCCAGATAACTCTCACCGGAATCGCCCGAGCCCCAAGTAATACATTTGGGCCAGATAATCTCACCGGAATCGGCCCGAGCCCCAAGTAATACATTTGGCCAGATAACTCTCACCGTAATCGGCCCGAGCCCCCAAGTAATACATTTGGGCCAAGATAACTCTCACCGGAATCGGCCCGAGCCCCAAGTAATACATTGGCCAGATAACTCTCACCGGAATCGGCCCGAGCCCCAAGTAATACATTTGGGCCAGATAACTCTCACGGAATCGGCCCGAGCCCCCAAGTAATACATTTGGGCCAGATAACTCTCACCGGAATCGGCCCGAGCCCCAAGTACATACATTTGGGCCAGATAACTCTCACCGGAATCGGCCCGAGCCCCAAGTAATACATTTGGGCCAGATACTCTCACCGTAATGGCCCGAGCCCCAAGTAATACATTTGGGCCAGATAACTCTCACCGTAATCGGCCGAGCCCCAAGAATAAATTTGGCCAGATAACTCTCACCGAATCGGCCCGAGCCCCAAGTAATACATTTGGGCCAGATAACTCTCACCCGAATCGCCCGAGCCCCAAAGTAATACATTTGGGCCAGATAACCTC
>NC_036863.1:42250160-42265174 GCF_002910315.2 Salvelinus sp. IW2-2015 | reverse complement strand
ACCGTAATCGGCCCGAGCCCCAAGTAATACATTTGGGCCAGATAACTCTCACCGGAATCGGCCCGAGCCCCAAGTAATACATTTGGGCCAGATAATTCACACCGAAATCGTCCAGAGCTCAATCCCTGCATCCTAGCCATAAGTAATACTCCCGAAGGCGGCCCAGACCCGGGCCACATGACGTCGGCCGAGTCTGACTCTCAGCCGAGTGCCCCCGACTCTCAGACGGAATCGGCCCAGATCCACTGTGCTAGCTGGCGTGTGTCTTCCTGGTTTAGACTCTGCTGCATTCTGCTTCCTGGTTTAGACTATGCTGCATTCTGCTTCCTGGTTTAGACTCTGCTGCATTCTGCTTCCTTGTTTTGACTCTGCTGTGTTCTGCTTCCTCGTTTTAGACTCTGCTGCATTCTGCTTCCTGGTTTAGACTGCTGCATTCAGCTTCCTTGGTTTTGACTGCTGCATTCTGCTTCCTGGTTTCGACTCTGCTGCATTCTGCTTCCTGGTTTAGACTGCTGCATTCTGCTTCCTTGGTTTAGACTGCTGCATTCAGCTTCCTTGGTTTCGACTGCTGCATTCTTCTTCCTGGTTTCGACTCTGCTGCATTCTGCTTCCTGGTTTAGACTCTGCTGCATTCTGCTTCCTGGTTTAGACTGCTGCATTCTGCTTCCTTGGTTTAGACTGCTGCATTCTGCTTCCTGGTTTAGACTCTGCTGCATTCAGCTTCCTGGTTTATTTAGAATGAGTCTGACTCTGCTGCATTCCACTTCCTGGTTTAGTCAGAAGGAGTCTGACTCTGCTGCATGTCTCCATGCTTCTGTAACTGTTCTGTACCCTTCACAAACTGATTAGGGTCTCTGTATAAAATGTTCCATGTACGGTATAATGACTGAAAGCCCCCCAGCCTCCCCACTGCCTCCCGGCCACCTCCCAGGGAAGGGAATGAGAAGGCTTGCTGGAAGTTCATCCGGACTCCTTGTTGTGTTTTCCATGTTTGTTTCTATACCGCTGTGTGATTCCCGGCAGGATGAAGGCAGGTCTTTTTAATGACAGGAGAAACAGGGCCTCAGCTTGATTGAAACCATGCAGGAGAAATGTTAGTAATGCTGTAAATTGGAACCCAACTACGAGGCAGGTTATTTAGATGTTTATTTGCAGTTGTGACGTCCATGTCTTAATAGGTCCGAAGAAGATGGATGATTGGATGGGGCTGCAGCCAATCTAATAGACGGGAATCACAGCGCTCCAAACACAGACTTTAAGTCTGTGGTATACTCTACCACAACACACACACACACCACACACACACACACACACACACACACACACACCACACACCACACAACACACACACACACACACCCAACACACACACACACACACACCACACACACACACAACACACACACACCACACACACACACACACACACACACAAACACCACACAACACACACACAAAAAGTTTTACACATGATACTCTTCCCGTCCACCTCAATGTTGAACATGAAATGGGTTAATGAATGTGTTAATTAGTGAAATAGCTTCACGCTATCACACAGTTCCCCAGCTGCCCCTGGTCTGGCAGTCTAAACAGCAGCTCCATTCCCTCCTGCCCATCGGAGGGGGCGCCGTGGCAGACTGAACAGAACTAGGCTCTCTTCTCTTAGTGAAGACACAATGTAACCTGATCATCTACACTCTTTTATTCACTGAAAGCCTTTCTGAGGAGAGAGGGCTTGGAAAGGTCAGTGTGTGTGTGTGTGTGTGTGTGTGTGTGTGTGTGTGAGTGTGTGTGGTGGTGTGTGTGTGTGTGTGTGTGTGTGTGTGTGTGTGTGTGTGTGTGTGTGTGTGTGGTGTGTGTGTGTGTGTGTGTGTGTGTGTGGTGTGGTGTGTGTGGTGTGTGTGTGTGTGTTGTGTGTGTGTGTGTGTACACGTCCTGACCTGTTTTATGTTGTTTTTGTATGTGTTTAGGTCTGCGGCTGTGTTGTTGGGTGGGCAGGTCTATGTTATCTGTTTCTATGTTGGTTGTGGTTGCCTGGTATGGCTTCTTAATTAGAGGCAGGTGTTTTGCGTTCTCCTCTAATTAAGAGTCATATTTAGGTAGGGTGTTCTCACTGTTTTGTTTGTGGGTGATTGTCTCCTGTGTCGTTGAATGTATGTACCATTACGGGACTGTTTGGCTGTTCGTTTTATTCGATGTCGTCTGTTTCTGTCCGTGAGTTTTACGTTAGTTATGTACAGTTTATATGTTCAGGTTTCGTCAAACGTCAGTTTCCTGTTTTGTATACTTTGACAAGTGTTTTTTGTTTCGTGTTGCCATCGTCGTTAATATAAAGAATGGCTTACTTGTCCCGATGCTGCATTTTGGTCAGAGATGATCCTTCTCCTCCTCCTCCTCGTCCGAAGGATGAGGAGAGAGACAGCCGCTTACAGAATCACCCACCACCGCTAAGACCAAGCGCAAGGGAATCGCTGCCAACAGAGCAACAAGGACGCCTGGACTTGGGAGGAGATCCCTGGATGGTAGAGGACCTTGGGCTCAGCCAGGGGAATATCGCCGTCCCAGGGAGGAGTTGGAAGCAGCGAAGGCTGAGAGGCGCTGGTATGGGGCAGTGCGAGCGACGCGGTTGGGAGCCCGTGAGTCAGACCAAAAATTTCTTGGGGGGGGGCACACGAGGAGTGTGGCAAAGCCGGGTAGGATACCCGAGCCAACTCCCCGTGCCTTACCGTGGAGGTAGAAGGCCGTCGTACTGGTAAGACACCGTGTTTCTGCGGTAAAGCGCACGGTGTCCCCCAGTACGCGTGCTTAGCCCAGTGCGGGCTATTCCACCTTGCCGCACATGGGAGGGCTAAGTTGGGCATCGAGCCGGGTGCATGAAGCGGCCCAACGCAATCTGGCCACCAGTGCGTCTCCTCGGGCCGGCGTACATGGCACCAGACCTACAGGTGTGTCCCGGTTCGCCTGCATAGCCCAGTGCGGGCTATTCCACCTCTGCCGCACTGGCAGGGCTACGGGACCATTCACACCCTGGTAGGGTTGGGGAGGCTCGTGCTCAAGAAGCACGTGTCTCCTTCACGGTCCGGTAATACCCGGATGCACCTCCATGTACCAGTCCTCCGGTGGCAGCCCCCCGTACCAGGCTGTCTCTCCGGGTTCTCTCTCCAGCTGTTTCCTCCTCTCCACAGCGCAAGCCAGTGCCTATACACGCGCACAGGCTGGTCTCTCCGTCTCCTTCCTACAGGTGTGCCCGTCTGCCCAGCGGCGCCTGAGCTGCGCCGTCTGCCCAGCGGCGGCCTGAAACTGCCCGTCTGGCCCAGCGGACGCTGAACTGCCGTCTGCCCAGGCGGCGGCCTGAACTGCCCGTCTGCCCAGGCGGCGCCTGAACTGCCCGTCTGCCCAGCGGCGTCTGAACTGCCCCGTCTGCCCTACGCCGTCTGAACTGTCCGTCTGCCATGAGCCTGCAAAGCCGCCCGTCTGCCATGAGCCTGCAAAGCCGCCGCCTGCCCCATGAGCCTTCAGAGCCGTCCGCCAGACAGGAGCCGCTAGAGCCGTCCGCACAGACAGGAGCCGCTAGAGCGCCTCCGCCAGACCGGGATCAGCCAAAGCCTTGCCGCAGCAACCGGATCAGCCAGAGCTTGCCGCCAGACCGATCAGCCAGAGCCTTCCGCCAGAGCCGGATCAGCCAAGCCTTCAGCGAGCCATGACCGTGCCAGATGCCTGTCCGCAGGACCTACGCCAGAAGCGTCCAGCCAGGACCTGCCAGAGCCGTCACCAGGCCCTGCCAGAGCGTCCAGCAGGACCTGCAAGTCCCTCAGCCAGGCCCTGCAGAGTCCCTCAGCGGGACCTGCCCCTTTGTCCCGGTGCTGCCCCTTGTCCCGGTGCTGCCCCTTGTCCCGGTGGCTTGCTCTTTATCCCCGGTGCTGCCCCTTGTCCGGTGTGCCCTTGTCCGCGCCTTGCTCCGGGCTGCCGCTTGTCCGGGGTGGCTCCTTCCGGTGCAGCCCGGTAGTTTCCCGAGTGCCTGTGCGCGCGGGCTTGCCCCAGGCGGTGCTGGCCAGTTTCATTAGGGAATGGTTAAGGTTTTAGAGGTGGGTCATTGGGAGGGGAAAGACAGAAGCGGGGAGTGACTATGGTATGGTAGTTGGGGACAGCCGTCACAGAGAGCCGGGGAGCCACCGATACGTGGGGTCAACTGCCCACCGAGCCGACCTCGCCCTGGACGGTGTTGTGCTGGTGCGCCACGGCGTAGTACGGCACGACCTGTGAGGGGAGGGGGGTCTGTTGAACCTGCGTCCTGACTACACTGTTTTATGTTGTTTTTTGTATGTGTTTAGGTCAGGGCATGGTGTTGGAGTGGCAGTCTAAATACCTTATTGTTTTCTATGTTTAGGTTTGTGCCTTGGTATGGCTATCTTAAATGTAGAGAGCATGGGATTGTTTTGCGTCTGCCTCTAATTAACAGCAGTCTATTTTAGGTCGTGGTTGTTACTCACTGTTATTGGGTGTTGTGGGTGATGTATTGTCATCCTGTTGTCGTTGAAACTGTTGATGTACTCATACACGGTGACATGTTTGGCTGTCCTCGGTATTTATTGTGATGCGTCTTCTTTCGCTGGTCGTGAGTTTACGTTTAGTTCTGATAAGTTTATGTTGCAGAGTATTCCGTTCAAACGTCCGTTTTATGTTTTATATATTTTTGAAAGTGCATTTTGTTTCGTTGTTGCCAACTCACCGTTAATAATAAAGAAATGGATGGGCTTACTTCCAGAATGGGCTGCTGCATTATAGGCGTTCAAGATGAGTCCTCTTCTCACCTCGATCCTACGGTCCGAGAGGATGAAGGAGAAAGACAGCCCTTTACAGTGTGTGTGGTGTGGTGGTGTGTGTGTACTGGGTGGGTGGGTGAGGTTGGGGAGGGGGCACCCTCTTATGAAACAATGGGCCCCATGAGGCTTCATTACAGGTAATGTCTCACCAAAATGTTCCAGGTAGTTAAAATGAAATGAAGTGAATTAGTGAAACAGGAGGGAGAGCATGCAGAACGCTTTATTGCTTTCCTTCGAAGCACGATTAAATAATCTCCTTACAGCGTCGAGTCTGCCTTGGATAACATAATCAAACAGAAGGTGTGTGTGTGTGTGTGTGTGTGTGTGTGGTGTGTGTGTGTGGGTGTGTGTGTGTGTGTGTGTGTGTGTGTGTGTGTGTGTGGTGTGTGGTGAGGTCCAAGGGTCACGGTGTTGAGTGTATTCCTGTCTCTCTCTGTGCACTGTCTCTATATATCCAAGGTTGTTTGGTGCCTCGATGTCCCCTGTGTGTTTGTGTAAGAAGCCATGTACATGTGTTCCATAGTCTGTTGTGTGGTGGGGTTCATGTGTAATGTGTCTCCAAGAAAGAAGAAGAAATCCGTGATGGAACAAACCACCAGTGGTGGGAAAAAGTACTACTTGTCATACTTGAGTAAAAGTAAAGATTCCTTAATAGAAAATGAGTCAAAGTAAAAGTAAAAGTCAACCAGTAAAATACTACTTGAGAAAAAGTCTAAAGGTATCTGTTTTTTTAAATGTACTTAAGTACAGTGGTGGAAAAAGTACTCAAWTGTCATACTTAAGTAAAAGTAAAAAGTAAATGTAAAATACCAAATTCCTTATACGCAAACCAGATGGCACAATTGTCTTGTTTTTATTTATTTACGGACAGAAAGGGGCACACTCCAACTCTGACATCACTCACAAATGCAGTATTTGTGTTTAGTGAGTCCGCCAGATGTATTTGTGTTTAGTGAGTCTGCCAGATCAGAGGCAGTAGGGGTGATGCAGTATTATTGATAGATGAGTGAATTGGACCATAATTCCGTCCTGCCTGAGCATTTGAAATGTAACGAGTACTTTTTGGTGTCAGGGAAAATGTATGGGTGTAAAATGTACATCATTTCTTTAGGAATGTAGAGAAGAAAAAAGTAAAAGTTGTCAAAAATATAAATAGTAAAGAACAGATCCCCCCCCAAAAAATCTACTAAAGTAGTACTTTAAAGTGATTTTACTTAAGTACTTTACACCACTGCAAACTATAGAATTTTGTTAGATTCAGCTACATTTTTTAAAACCATGTGGCACATAGCTACAGTTATTCTATAATTATTAAAAATGAATCCTAATTGATGGTGGCATTGTGGTGGAAGTGTCTCGGGACATGACGTGAAGACCAGAGAGTGGCAGGTTCATATACGGCTTCCCTTACATTGACTTTATCAGCCTAGTCTTCTGTAGGGGAAGACAGTGAAACTAGATCGTAGGAGAAGAAGATGATTCTTTTCCTTGATAACAGCCGAGGCTTATGACAGATGTCCTGTGACACTCTTCCTGCTGCAGCAGAGCAGGGGCTTGTGGGTAATGGCAAGGGCAGGTTTTTTWAAATGTTTTCTTGAAAGATCACTCAGGCTGCTCTGGCTTTTCACCGGACTATAAATCAGACCCTTCCATGAAGGGCTGTCCTGTCCTGTCCCGCCTGTGCTTTTTGTCATCCTGGGGCAGGAGGGGCCAAAGAACCCGTCAATCAAGCTCATCCCCAATCACAGACAGCCCATGTCAGGGGCTGGACAACCAGGGGCCCATGCTAGCGTGATCCACTATCTCAAGAATTTGTACCTATTGAATATAGTGTGTGTGTGTCAAATCACATGCTTGGTAAACAACAGGTGTAGACTAACAGTGAAGTGCCTACTTACGGGCCCTTTCAACAACGCAGAGTTAAAGATAACAATTCTAAATAGAAATATTGACAACAGGAATCAATACACAGTGAATAACGAATAACAATGACAAGTAAAAAATACCATGGCTTTATACAGGGAGTACCAGTATAGAGTCGATGTGCAGGGGTACGAGGTAATACCATTGCTATATACAGGGAGTACCAGTACAGAGTTGATGTGCAGGGGTTCGAGGTAATAACATGGCTATATACAGGGAGTACCAGTAAATTGAATCATACCCCCAAGTATACATTGGCCCATAATACATTATAACTTCTACACCTCGGAATCGGCCTCAGCCCGTAGCCCCAAAGTAATACATTTGGGCCAGACCACGAATCCCGAGGTAATAATGCGATAACTTCACCGAATGGCCCGAGTTCCCCAAGAATACATTTGGGCAGATACCTCTCACCGACAATCGGCCCCGAGCCCCCAGTAAAGCAACTTGGAGCCAGGATAACTTCTCCCCGTAGATGGCCGCTGAGCCCAGAGTGAATACAGTTGGTCCAGATTAACTTCACCTAATCTGGGCCGAGCCCCAAGTAATACATTTGGGCCAGATAACTGCTCACCCGAATCCGGCTCTGACCCAGGACCCGTCAAATCTCGTATTTAATACATTCTGGGCCAGATAAACTTCACTCCGAATCGGCCGTAGCCAAGTAATACATTTGGGCCACATAACTCTACCGGTAATCGGCCCGATGCTTCCAAGTAATACATTGGCCAGATAACTCTCACCGGTAATCCGGCCCGAGCCCCAAGTCATAACATTGGGCCAGATACCTCTCACCGTAACGCCCGAAGCCCCAAGTAATACATTTGGGCCAGAATAACTCTCACCGTAATCGCGCCGAGCCCCAAGTTAATACATTTGGGCCAGACTAAACTCTCACCTATCGGCCCGAGCCCCAAGTAATAACATTTGGGCCAGAAACTCTCACCAGATATCGGCCCGAAGCCCCAAGGTAATACAATTTGGGCCAGATAATTCTCAACCGGAATCGGCACCGAGCCCCAAGTAATACATTTGGGGCCAGAACTCTCACCGGAACGGCCCGAGCCCCAAGGTAAATACATTTGGGCCCAGATACCTCTCACCGTGAATCGGCCCGAGCCCCAAGTAATACATTTGGGCCAATAACCTCTCACGTGCAATCGGCCCGAGCCCTCAAGTTCATACATTTGGGGCCCAGCATAACTCTCACAACGCGAATCGGCCGAGCCCCAAGATAATACATTTGGGCCAGATAAACTCTCAACCGTAACTCGGCCCGAAGCCCCAAGTAATACATTTTGGCCAGACATACAGAACAGTCTTGCACCAAGTCGTGTATCACCGTTGGATCGGCCCGAGCCCCAAGTAATACATTTGGGCCAGATAACTCTCACCGGAATCGGCCCCGACGCCCACAAGTAATTACATTTTGCGGCAGATAACTCTCACCGAGTAATCGGCCCGAGCCCAATAATAACATTTGGCCAGATACTCTCACCTAATCGGGCCCGAGCCCCAAGTAATACATTTGTGGCCAGATACTCTCACCGGACATCGCCCCGAGCCCCAAATGTACTCAACATTTGGCCCGAAAATCTCACCGTAATCGGCCGAGCCCCAAGTAGATACTTCGATAATTTGATCGTCCCGAGCCAATAAACGCAAATCTCACCGGAATCGGCCCGAGCCCCAAGTTAATGACAATTTGGGCCAGATAACTCTCCACCGGAATCGGCCCAGCCAAGTAATACATTTGGCCAGATAACTCTCACCGGATCGGCCCGAGCCCCAAGTAATCATTTGGCCAGATAATCTCTCACCGGTAATCCGGCCCGAGCCCCAAGTAAATACATTTGGGCCAAGATAAACTCACGGATGGCACCCAGTAAATCATTGGCCAAGTACCCACCGAATGCCCCCCCAAGTAATACATTGGGCCAAGATAACCTCTCACCGGAATCGGCCCGCAGCCCCAAGTATACCTTGGGCAGATAACTCTCAAACCGGGAACGCCCGAGCCCCAAAGTAATACAATTTGGGCCAGATAATCTCACCGGAATCGGCCGCGAGCCCCCAAGTAAACATTATGGGCCAGATAACTTCTCACCGGAATCGGGGCCCGAGCCCCAAGTCATACCATTTGGCCAGATAACTACTCTCACCGGAATCGGCCCGAGCCCCAAGTAATACATTTTGGGCCAGATACACTGTCACCGTAATGGCCCGAGCCCCGCAAGTAATACATTTTGGGCCAGATCAACTCTCACCGCTACATCGGCCGAGCCCCAAGGATAATCCCTGTGGGCCAGATGAACTCTCACCGATCGGCCCCGAGCCCCAATAATACATTTGGGCCAGATAACTCTCACCCGAATCGGCCCGAGCCCCAAAGTAATACATTTGGCGAACCTCAGTAATCGCCCGATACTTGGCGAAAACTCTCACCAGGCTAATCGGCCCGAGCCCCAATAAATACATTTGGGCCAGCATAATTCACACCGAAATCGTCCAGAGCTCATCCTGCATCTAGCCATACGTAATATCCCGAAGGCGGCCCAACCCGGGCCACATGACGTCGGCCGAGCTGACTCTCAGCCGAGTGCCCCGACTCTCAGACGGGAATCGCCCAGCATCCACTGTGCTATCGGGCGTGTGTCTTCTGGTTTAGCTCTGCTGCATTCTGCTTCCTGGTTTAGACTATTGCGTGCATTTCTGCTTCTGTTCTAGACTCTGCTGCATCTGCTTCTTGTTTTGACTCTCTGTTTCTGCTTCCTCGTTTTAGACTCTGGCTGCATTCTGCTCCTGGTTTTAGACTTGCTGCATTCACTCCCTTGGTTTGACTGCTGCATTCTGCTTCCTGTTTGCCGACTGCTGCTCATTCTGCTTCCTGGTTTAGACTGCTGCATTCTGCTCCTTGTTTAAGACTCGGCTGCATTCAGCTTCCTTGTTTCGCCCTGCTGGCATTCTTGGCTCTGGTTTCGACTCTTACTGCATTCTGGCTTCCTGGTTTTAGACTCTGCCTGCATTTCTGCTTCCTGTTTAGCATGCTGTTTCCCCTGGCTTTTTCCTTTGTTTAGATGCTGCATTCGTTAGACTTCTGCGTATTTGATCCTCTAGACCGCTGCATTCAGCTTCCTGGTTTATTTTAGAATGAGTCTGACTCTGCTGCATCTCCACTTCCTGGTTTAGTGTCAGAACGGAGTCTGACGTCTGCCTGCATGTCTTCCCATCTTCTGTAACCGTGGTGTACCCTTCACTCATCAACTGATTAGGGTCTCTGTATACAAATGTCTCATGTACGGTAAATGACTGAAAAGCCCCCCAGCCTCCCACTGCCTCCGGCCACCTCCCAGGGAAGGGAATTGAGAAGGCTTGCTGAAGTGTTGCATCCGGGACTCCTTTTGTGTTTTTCCATGCTTTGTTTCTATACACTTGCTGATGGTGCATTCCCGGCAGGATGAGGCAGGCAACTTTTTAATGACAGGAAGAAAAACAGGCCTCCGCTTGATGTGAAACCTTATGCAGGAGCAAATTGTTAGATGCTGTAAAATTGGAACCCCAACTACGAGGCACGGTTATTTAGATGTTTATTTGCAGTTTGGTGACGTCCAGTCTTAATAGGTTCGCAAGAATGGGAATGATGATTGGATGGGGCTGCCACCAATCTATATAACGGAATCACAGCGCTCCAACAGCACAGACTTTAAGTCTGTGTATACTCTACCTACACACACACACACACATTGCACACACACACACACACACACACACACACACACACACACACCACACAGCACCACCACACACACACACACACACAGATCATCACACACCAACACACACGACACACACAGCACACACACACACACAACACAGCACACACACACACACACACACCACAAAAAGTTTTACACATGATAGTCTTCCCGTCCACCTCAATGTTGAACATGAAATGGGTTAATGAATGTGTTAATTAAGTGAAATAGCTTCACGCTATCACACAGTTCACAGCTGCCCCTGGTCTGCAGTCTAAACAGCAGCTCCATTCCCTCCTGCCCATCGGAGGGGGCGCCGTGGCAGACTGAACAGAAACTAGGCTTCTCTTCCTTAGTGAAGACACAATGTAACCTGATCATCTTACACTCTTTATATCTCGACTGAAAAGCCTTTCTGAGGAGAGAGGGCTTGGAAAGGTCAGTTGTGTGTGGTGTGTGTGTGTGTGTGTGTTTTGTGTGTGCTGGTGTGTGTGTGTGTGAGTGTGTGTGTGTGTTTGTGGTGTGTGTGTGTGTGTGTGTGTGTGTGTTGTGTGTGTGTGTGTGTGTGTGTGTGTGTGTGTGTGTGTACTGGGGGGTTACTGGTGGGTGGGTTGAGGTTGGGAGAAGGGCACCCTCTTATGAAAACATGGGGGACTCACGACTACGCATTTCTGAGGCTTCATACAGGAGGGGGGTAAGTGTCTCACCCAATTGTCAGGTCAGTGAAGTAGAAGTAAGAAGTAATATGAAACAGGAGGAGCATGCGAATCCTTATTGCTTCCTTCGAAAGCACGATTATAATAAATCTCCTTCAGCGTCGAGTCTGCCTTGGATAACATATCAAACATAGGGTGTCTCGTTGTGTGTGTGTGTATGGTTGTGTGGTGTGTGTGTGGTGTTGGTTGTGTGTGTGTGTGTGTGTGTGGTGTGTGTGTGGTGTGTGGTGTGTGTGTGTGTGTGTGTGTGTAGTGTGTGTTGTGTGTGTGTTTGTGAGGTCAAGGGTCACGGTGTTGAGTGTATTCCTGTCTCTCTCTGTGCACTGTCTCTATATATATCCAAGGTTGTGTGCCGTCTCGATGTCCCCTTGTGTTTGTGTAAGAAGCCATGTACATGTGTTCCATAGTCTGTTGTGTGGTGGGGTTCATGGTTAATGTGTCTCCAAGAAAGAAGAAGAAATCCGTGATGGAACAAACCACCAGTGGTTGAAAAAGTACTAGCTTCGATACTTGAGTAAAAGTAAAGATTCCTTAATAGAAAATGAGTCAAAGTAAAAGTAAAGTCAACACGTAAAATACTACTTGAGAAAAAGTCTAAAGGTATCTGTTTTTTTAAATGTACTTAAGTACAGTGGTGAAAAAGTACTCAAATGTCATACTTAAGTAAAAAGAAAAAGTAAATGAAAATACCAAATTCCTTATACGCAAACCAGATGCACAATTGTCTTGTTTTATTATTACGGACAGAAAAAGGCACACTCCAACTCTGACATCACTCACAAATGCAGTATTTGTGTTAGTGAGTCCGCCAGATCAGAGGCAGTAGGGGTGATGCAGATATATTGATAGATGAGTGAATTGGACCATAATTCCGTCCTGCCTGGGCATTTGAAATGTAACCAGATACTTTTTGGTGTTCAGGGAAAATGTATGGTGTAAAATGTACATCATTCTTTAGGAATGTAGAGAAGAAAAAAGTAAAAGTTGTCAAAAATATAAATAGTAAAGAACAAATCCCCCCCCCAAAAATCTACTAAAGTAGTACTTTAAAGGTGAGTACTTTACACCACTGCAAACTATAGAATTTGTTTAGATTCAGCTACATTTTTTAAAACCATGTGGCACATAGCTACAGTTATTCTATAATTATTAAAAATGAATCCTAATGATGGTGGCATTGTGGTGGAAGTGTCTCGGGACATGACGTGAAGACCAGAGAGTGGCAGTTCATATACGGCTTCCCTTACATTGACTTTATCAGCCTAGTCTTCTGTAGGGAAGACAGTGAAACTAGATCGTAGGAGAAGAAGATGATTTCTTTCCTTGATAACAGCCGAGGCTTATGACAGATGTCCTGTGACACTCTTCCTGCTGCAGCAGAGCAGGTGGGTTAATGGCAAGGGCAGGTTTTTTAAAATGTTTCTTGAAAAGATCCTCAGGCTGCTCTGGCTTTTCACCGGACTATAAAATCAGACCCTTCCATGAGGGCTGTCCTGTCCTGTCCCGCCTGTGCTTTTTGTCACCTGGGGCAGGAGGGCCAAAGAACCCGTCAATCAAGCTCATCCCCAATCACAGACAGCCCATGTCAGGGGCTGGACAACCAGGGCCCATGCTAGCGTGATCCACTATCTCAAGAATTTTGTACCTATTGAATATAGTGTGTGTGTGTCAAATCACATGCTTGGTAAACAAACAGGTGTAGACTAACAGTGAAGTGCCTACTTACGGGCCCTTTCAACAACGCAGAGTTAAAGATAACAATTCTAAATAGAATATTGACAACAGGAATCAATACACAGTGAATAACGAATAACAATGACAAGTAAAAAATACCATGCTTTATACAGGGAGTACCAGTATAGAGTCGATGTGCAGGGGACGAGGTAATACCACTATATACAGGAGTACCAGTCAGAGTTGATGTGCAGGGGTTCAGAGGTAAACATGGCTATATACAGGGATACACAGTACAGAGTTGATGTGCAGGGGTACGAGGGTAATAACATGGCTATATACAGGGGATTACCAGTATAGAGTCGATGTGCAGGGGTACGAGGTAAAACATTGGCTATATCAGGGAGTACCAGTATAGAGTCGATGTGCAGGGGTACAGAGTAATACATGCCTATACAGGGAGTACCAGTATAGAGTCGATGTGCAGGGTACGAGGTATAACAGGCTCTATACAGGAGTACAGTATAGAGTCGATGTGCAGGGGTACGAGGTAATAACAAGGCTATATACAGGAGTACCAGTATAGAGTCGATGTGCAGGGGTACGAAGGTAATAACATGGCTATATACAGGGACTACCAGTTAGAGTCGATTGCATGGGTACGAGGTAATAACATGGCTCTATACAGGGAGTACGCAGTATAGAGTCGATGTGCAGGGGTACGAGTAATACATGGCTATATACAGGGAGTCACAGTATAGAGTCGATGTGCAGGGGTACGAGGTAATAACATGGCTATATACAGGGAGTACCAGTATAGAGTCGATGTGCAGGGTACGAGGTAATAACATGGTCTATACAGGGAGTACCAGTATAGAGTCGATGTGCAGGGTACGAGGTATAACATGGCTATATACAGGGAGTACCAGTATAGAGTCGATGTGCAGGGGTACGAGGTAATAACATGGCTATATACAGGGAGTACCATATAGAGTCGATGTGCAGGGTACGAGGTAATTGAGGTAATACTGTATGTATTGTACATAGAACTAGAAATAAAGTGCAAGATATAAACAGTAACAGCTGCTATTGAGTCAAAAGAGTTAGTGGCAAAAAGGTCAATGCAGATAGTCCGGGTTAGCTATTGGTTAACTATTTAAGACAGGAGTCTTTCACAATTTTTTGGCCTTTCTCTGACACCGCCTGGTATAGATGTCATGGATGGCAGGGAGCTCGGAAACAGTGATGTACTGGCCATACTCACCACCCTCTGTAAACGCCTTGTGGTCGGGTTGCCTGGTTTCCGTACCAAGCAGTGATGCTGTTCGATGGTGCAGCTGGTGTGTATATGTGGGAAAGTGTGTGATGTGTGTGTGGGATGTGTGTGTTGTTTCAGGCAGCGGGGCCGTTGTCCACTGTAGACAGTTAGGACTCTTCTCTTCATTACTTGAGAACTGCTGAGACGGCACCATAGACATCATTTTCCCCACGCTCTCTTTCAATGGCTGTTAATGGGAGTGATTGATGTAGTTGAACATTAGTTAATAAATATTTCAGACTTTAACCTCTCTGTTTTCTATTCCTATGGCCCCTCCTTCCTTCTCAAGCTGTCATGCATTTTTCTTGGTGCTTGGAGAAATTGCAATTAGTTTTAGATTTACGCTACGATGACAGACAGTGGTATAAAATAGAGGTTAAACACACAATTTACATATTAATTTCATGATTCATTTAATCAATGATTATGTGGATATTTAATCCTTTAAGGACAGCAGTGTCTCCCTCTCCTCTCCTCTCTCTCCTCTCTCTCTCCTCCCTCCTCCTCTCCTCTCCTCTCCTCTCCTCTCCTCTCCTTCCTCCCTCTCCTCTCCTCTCCCTCCTCTCCTCTCCTTCCTCTCCTCTCCTCTCTCTCCTCTCCTCCCTCTCCACCAAGCATGACAGAATAGAGTACTCTCTCGTCTCTCTCTCTCTCTCTCTCGCTCTCTCTCTCTTCTCTCTCTCTCTCTCTCTCTCTCTCTCTCCTGCTCTCTCTCTCTCTCCTCTCCTCTCTCTCTCTCTCTCTCTCTCTCTCTCTCTCCTCATGCGCTCACTTACCCCTATCTCTCTTCCTCTGTCTTTCT
>NC_036863.1:42234823-42250135 GCF_002910315.2 Salvelinus sp. IW2-2015 | reverse complement strand
TACCAAGTACAGAGTTGATGTGCAGGGGTACGGAGGTAATACATGGCTATATTACAGGGAGTACCAGTATAGAGTCGTATTTGTGCAGGGGTACGAGTAATAACATGGCTATACAGGGAGTACCAGTATAGAGTCGATGTGCAGGGTACGAGGTAATAACATGGCTCATATACAGGGAGTACCAGTATAGAGTCGATGTGCAGGGTACGAGGTAATACATGGCTCTATACAGGGAGTACCAGTATAGAGTCACTGTGCAGGGGTACAGGTATAACAAGGCCTATATACAGGGACGACCAGTATAGAGTCGATGTGCATAGGGGTACGAGGTAATAACATGGCTATATACAGGGACTACCAGTATAGAGTCGATTGCAGGGTACGAGGTAATAACATGGCCTATACAGGGAGTACCAGTATAGAGTCGATGTGCAGGGGTACGAGGTAATAACATGGCTATATACAGGGAGTACCAGTATAGAGCGATGTGCAGGGGTACGAGGTAATAACATGGCTATTACAGGGAGTACCAGTATAGAGTCGATGTGCAGGGTACGAGGTAATTAACATGCTTATACAGGGAGTACCAGTATAGAGTCGATGTGCAGGTAGGTACGAGGTAATAACATGGCTATATACAGGGAGTACCAGTATAGAGTCGATGTGCAGGGTACGAGGTAATTGAGGTAATACTGTATGATATGTACATAGAACTAGAAATAAAGTGACAGATAATAACAGTAACAGCAGCATATGTGAGTCAAAAAGAGTTAGTGCAGAAAAAGGTCATGCAGATAGTCCGGGTAGCTATTGGTTAACTATTTAAGACAGGAGTCTTTCACAATTTTTTTTGCCTTTTCTCTGACACCGCCTGGTATAGATGTCATGGATGGCAGGGAGCTCGGAAACAGTGATGTACTGGCCATACTCACCACCCTCTGTAAACGCCTTGTGGTCGGGTGCTTGCAGTTTCCGTACCAAGCAGTGATGCTGTCATGGTGGCAGCTGTGTGTGTATATGTGGGAAAGTGTGTTGTGTGTGTTTGTGTGTGTGTTGTTTCAGGCAGGGGGCCGTTGTCCACTGTAGACAGTTAGGACTCTTCTCTTCATTACTTGAGAACTGCTGAGACGGCACCATAGACATCATTTTCCCACCGCTCTCTTTCAATGGCTGTTAATGAGTGAGTTGATGTAGTTGAACATTTAGTTAATAAATATTTCAGACTTTAACCTCTCTGTTTTCTATTCCTATGGCCCCTCCTTCCTTCCTCAAGCTGTCATGCATTTTTCTTGGTGTGCTGAGAAATTGCAATTAGTTTAGATTTACGCTACGATGACAAACAGTGGTATATAAATAGAGGTTAAACACACAATTTACATATTAATTTCATGATTCATTTAATCAATGATTTATGTGGATATTTAATCCCTTTAAGACAGCAGTGTCTCTCCTCTCCTCTCTTCCTCTCCTCTCCTCTCCTCTCCTCTCCTCTCCTCTCCTCTCCTCTCCTCTCCTCTCCTCTCCTCTCCTCTCCTCTCCCTCTCTCTCCTCTCCTTCTTCCTCTCCTCTCCTCTCCTCTCCACCAAGCATGACAGAATAGAGTAGTTTTCTCTCTCTCTCTCTCTCTCTCTCCTCTCTCTCTCTCTCTCTCTCTCTCTCTCTCTCTCTCTCTCCTCTCTCTCTCTCTCTCCTCTCTCTCTCTCTCTTCTCTCTCTCTCTCTCTCTCTCTCTCTCATGCGCTCACTTACCCTCTATCTCTCTTCCTCTGTCTTTCTCTCCCTCTGTTGTTCAGTGACTTGGAGAGGAATGTGATTGAATGGCTCCAAACGAGTCTTAATTGGTTTAATTGTCAGCGTATGCACCGGTCCTGACACTCGCTTATGAACGCCATTCCACCGGCACTCTGTGCTCCCTCCACTCCCCTCCGTGTCTCTGCCTTTCTCCCACTCTCAACCACGCTCCCGTGTTGACGATCTCCAAGTCACAAGCCGAGAGATGTTCAGAATGAAGTAATCATCACAATCGTTAAATTGATTCATATTAAGGATTGTGTATTCATACCAATCAGAGAACTGGAATCCAGCATGATTGGATGCGTTTGAAGTCCTCAATTTGTTCCCATCGGTGGCCTGAAGGAATTCAAGTATTACAGAACGCATGATTATATCTCTTTTTTGCATTAGCATGATGTTGTCAAGTATTGATTTTGATGAGAAGACGGTAAATCTTCTCACAATTATTTATGATTAGTTAAGCTGAGGCGCTGTCGCCGCTTCTAACACCAGGTTGGTGTTGATCTGTTCTGAGGGTGGGGTGGGAGAATCTCAGAGCCTTCAATCAGTGCACTCTATTTTCCGCTCTGAACTTGAACCGGGCCAGACCGAGGCCTCTGGTGGTTTTCTTCTCTGATCCCCACTCAGTCAGATCAATTAGGAGTCCATTTGGATGCTGGTGTCAGGAGAGAGGAAAAGCCAGCTCTGCCTAGCCTAGCAGACAGGATCTTTATAGACTAATGACTGCAAACACAACGCCCAGATTCCCTTCTCTCCACGCACCTCTGACATTAAACGCTTATTACTTAAATTTTGTAGATGTCACACTGTGTTTATTATTTGTGACAAACAACTGAAAATGTGCAGCTGTGAAAGAAAATGTAATGAGTATTTTTATCAGACACTTCGCCCAAACAGACTTTTGCAAAGTCGGTAAATGAAGATTAAAGCTCTTGTTGGCAGAGAGGAAGACATTGGACATCAATATGTCACAGCTCTGGAAACAGAATATCAATATGTCACAGCTCTGGAGGGAGGAGAGGGAGAGGAGAGGGAAGAGGGAGAGGGAGAGGGAGAGGGAGAGAGGGGAGAGAGGGAGAGAGGAGAGAGGAGAGAGGAGAGAGGGAGAGAGAGAGAGGAGAGAGAGAGAGGAGAGAGAGAGAGAGGAGAGAGAGAGAGGAGAGAGAGAGAGAGAGAGAGAGAGAGAGACGGAAGAGAGAGAGAGAGAGAGAGAGAGAGAGAGAGAAGAACCACTCTATTCTGTTTATGCTTGGTGAAGAGGAGAGGAAGTTAGTATGCTACCCCTCTGTGCCCAGGTTTATTTCTGTAAATATTTCTGCTCGGCTATGAAAAGCCAACTGACATTTACTCCTGAGGTGCTGACCTGTCGCCCTCTACAACCAATGTGATTATTATTATTTGACCCTGCTGGTCATCTATGAACATATTGAACATCTTGGCCATGTCTGTTATTAATCTCCACCTGGCACAGCCAGAAGAGGACTGGCACCCCTCATAGCCTTGGTTCTCTATAGGTTTTCTTCCTAGGTTCTGGCCTTTCTAGGGAGTTTTTCCTAGCCACCCGTGCTTCTACATCTGCATTGCTTGCTGTTTAGGGGTTAGGCTGGGTTTCTGTACAGCACTGTAAAAAAATATATATTTTTATTTTTTTATTTTATTGTTAAACTTTATTTAACTAGGAAGTCAGTTAAGAACAAATTCTTATTTACAATGTCGGCCTAGGAACACTTGGGTTAAGTGCCTTTTCAGGAGCAGAACGACAGATTTTTACCTTGTCAAGCTCTGGGATCTCGTCTAGCAACCTGTTCGGTTCTGCCCAACCGCGCTAACCATAGGGCTACCTGCCGCCCCATCGGCATCGATGTAAAAAAGTGCTTTAATAAATTGATGTTGATTGATGCGTCGCACAGGCGAGGATAACTGTTAATGACCAACCAGAGATATTCCTCTACTATTCTTCATTGCCGGTTCTAACAGGACTGAGACAGTCTCATAAAACATTTACAGTAAACATGTCCAGCAGGGAATTAGCCAAGGGACAATATCATTTCCTCCTGGCTCTCTGGTGGGACTGGCCACTGTGGCTCCGTGACGTAGCCAGGTGTCAATAAGATGCCAGGCTATTTGGTGATACTCTGGGGCAGGCAGTGTCCTCGCCATCCACAGGGCCCGTATATACAAGCAGCAGCAGCCCCTGTGTTGTAGTAGAAGCCCTTCCCTCATTCTCAAACAACACAACCACAGGCACATTTCCTTAACGAGCCGCTGGTAGACTTTTACATGCACTGTAATATCATGGACCACTGTGTGAGGATACACCGGAGAAGCTAAATGTGTATCTCTCCTCTTTTTTTTTTTTTCTTTCTCTCCCTCTGTTGTTCAGTGACTTGGAGAGGAATGTGAGTTGAATGGCTCCAAACGGCAGTCTTAATTGGTTTAATTTGTCAGCGTATGCACCGGTCCTGACACTCGCTTATGGAACGCCATTCCACCGGCACTCTGTGCTCCCTCCACTCCCCTCCGGTGTCTCTGCCTTTCTCCCACTCTTCAACCACGCTCCCGTGTTGACGATCTCCAAGTCACAAGCCGAGAGATGTTCAGAATGAAGTAATCATCACAATCGTTAAATTGATCATATTAAGGATTGTGTATTCATACCAATCAGAGAACTGGAATCCAGCCATGATTGGGATGCGTTTTGAATCCTCAATTTGTTCCCATCGGTGGCCTGAAGGAATTCAAGTATTACAGAACGCATGATTATATCTCTTTTTTTGCATTAGCATGATGTTGTCAAGTATTGATTTTGATGAGAAGACGGTAAAATCTTCTCACAATTATTTTATGATTAGTAAGCTGAGGCGCTGTCGCCGCTTCTAACACCAGGTTGGTGTTGATCTGTTCTGAGGGTGGGGTGGGAGATCTCAGAGCCTTCAATCCAGTGCACTCTATTTTCCGCTCTGAACTTTGAACCGGGCCAGACCGAGGCCTCTGGGTGGTTTTCTTCTCTGATCCCCCACTCAGTCAGATCAATTAGGAGTCCATTTGGATGCTGGTGTTCAGAGGAGAGGAAAGCCAGCTCTGCCTAGCCTAGCAGACAGGATCTTTATAGACTAATGACTGCAAACACAACGCCCAGATTCCCTTCTCTCCACGCACCTCTGACATTAAACTTTATACTTAATATTTTGTAGATGTCACACTGTGTTTTATATATTGTGACAACAACTGAAAATGTGCAGCTGTGAAAGAAAATTGGTAATTGAGTATTTTATCAGACACTTCCGCCAAACAGACTTTTGCAAGTCGTAAATGAAGATTAAAGCTCTTGTTGGCAGAGAAGGAAGACATTGGACATCAATATGTCACAGCTCTGGAAACAGAATTATCAATATGTCACAGCTCTGGAGGGAGGGAGAGGGAGAGGGAGAGGGAGAGGGAGACGAGGGCGAGAGAGAGGCGGAGAAGAGGGACAGAGAGGGAGAAGAAGGAGAGAGGAGGAGAGAGGGAGAGAGAAGAGAGAGAGAGAAGAGGGAGAAGAAGAGGAGCAGAGAGAGAGAGGAAGAGACGAGAGAAAGAGAGAGAGGAGAGGACGAGATGGGAGAAGGAGTGGAGCTAAGGGAAGGAGAAAGGAGAGAGAGAGAGAAGAGAGAGAGAGGAGAGCAAAGAGAGAGAGAGGAAGCCACTCTATTGTGGTTTATGCTTGGTGACGAGAAGGATTATGATGGCTACCTCTGTGCCAGGTTTATTTCTGTAAATATTTCTGCTCGGCTATGAAAAGCCAACTGACATTTACTCCTGAGGTGCTGACCTTGCCCTCTCTACAACCACTGTGATTATTATTATTTTGACCCTGCTGGTCATCTATGAACATTTGAACATCTTGGCCATGTTCTTGTATAATCTCCACCTGGCACAGGCCAGAAGAGGACTGGCACCCTCATACCTGGTTCCTCTATAGGTTTTCTTCCTAGGTTCTGGCCTTTCTAGGAGTTTTTTCCTAGCCACCCGTGCTTCTACATCTGCATGCTTGCTGTTTAGGGGTTTTAGGCTGGGTTTCTGTAACAGCACTTTAAAAAAATATATATTTTTATTTTTTATTTTATTTAAACTTTATTTAAACTAGGCAAGTCAGTTAAGAAACAAATTCTTATTTACAATGTCGGCCTAGAACACTGGGGTTAAGTGCTCTTGTTCAGGAGCAGAAAAACGAGCAGATTATTCGTAGACCTTTGTCACTCTGGGATTCGTCTAGCACCTTGCGGTTACTGGCCAACGCGCTAACCACTAGGCTCCTGCGCCGCCATCGGCATCGAATGTAAAAAAGTGCTTTATAAATAAAATGTTATTGATGGAGTGTCGTCACAGGTGAGGATGAACTGTAAATGACCAACCAGAGACTATCCTCTACTATTCTTCATTGCCGTGTTTTCTAACAGACTGAGACAGTCTCATAAAACATTTACAGTAAACATGTCCAGCAGGGAATAGCCAAGGGACAAATATCATTCGTCTCCTGGCTCTCTGGTGGGGACTGCCACTGTGGCTTCCGTGGAAGAGCCAGGTGTCAATAAGATCCAGTCTATGTGGTGATATCTGGGGCAGGCAGTGTCCATCCAGCCATCACAGGGCCGTATATACAGCAGCAGCAGCCGTTGTTGTGAGTAGAAGCCTTCCCTCATTCTCAACAACACAACCACAGGCACATTCCTTAACGAGCCGCTGGTAGATGTCTTACATGCACTGTAATATCATGGACCACTGTGTGGAGGATACACCGGAGAAGCTAAATGGTTGCTTGGAATCTTTGTGTCTTTCTCAAGGCTGTATCCTAGTTTATTCCGGTGTAGTCAGTGGCATTTGTGTACAGTAAAACCAACCTTGAACAATAGTGAGAGTGTTTGTGTCTGAAATGTTTGTTGTTTGTTCCTTGTGGTGTCTCTCATGGAGGGTGTGTGTGTGTCAGGGTTATCTGATCTGATGGGATATACACTGCCAGATTAGTCTGAGTGGCACAGTCTGCACGGTGGCTGGACATCCACCATCCCCCACAACCACAACGAAGACACAACACAGACAGAAGACAAGTAACGCACATCCACGCGCACACACACACACACAAACACAACACACACACGCACACACACCCCACACACACACACACCACACACACACACACACACACGACACACCACATGCCACACAACTACACACGATCAAGCACCGACAGCACACACACACAGGCTACTCCGTGTCTTATCTCTTCTTTTCCGTCTCAGGTGTTTATATAACTATGAAGTCTAAACAAACATGAAGCCAATCTTTTGGTTGAAATACGGGTGGATGTAAATCTCCTGTGAGATCTCTAGCCACCCTCTTGTCCCGTTCCCATTGTTCCACGTTCCTAAGCGTTGTCGAGTCTCCGAAGTTCTGAACGTTGTGCCCGAGCCTATCTGCATCACGACGCTGGAAGGAACAACCGTGCCAATTGCAACAATTGTAGTAGTTTGACCAGATTTGTATAATGTTGGCATTGATTAAAAGGGCCTCTTTTCTAAAAGCATATGGCGCTGCCCTCCATGATGCCTGATTTACACACATGCTCCCACGAACTGCACTGTCCAGGACACTGCCCTCCATATGCCTGTTTAACACCTGCTCTCAGACTGCCTGTCAGACCTGCCCCTCCATACTGCTGATTTAAACACCTGCTGCAGACCTGCCCTTCAGCACTGGCCTCCATACTGCTGAATTTAACACCGCGTCTCAGACCTCGCCTGTCAGGCCTGCCCTCCATACTGAACTGATTTAACACCTGCCCCAGACCTGCCCTGTCAGGAACCGTGCCCTCCTTAGCTGATATTAACACCTGCTCCACAGAAACTGCCCTGTCTGGACCTGACCCTCCATATCTGCCTGATTCTAACATCCTGCCTCCACAGAACTGCCCTCTCTCCGCGACCTCGCCCCTCGATTAGCTATGGCCTGATTTAACAACCTGCCTCTCAGACTTGCACCTTGATGGACTGCACTCGACTTGCCTGATTTTAAACACCTGCCTCGCCACGAGACTCCCTGTTAGGAACTGCCTCCATCACTGGCCTGATTTTACAGCTGCTCTCAGACTGGCCCCTAGTCGAGGACCTGCCCTCCAATACCGGACTGATTTTAAGCGAGCGTCTCAGATTGCTCAGACTAGCATTTTTTCTCCGTGCTGAGCACGCTATCAACAGATGTGGTCACTTAGCTGCGTAGATTTCCCCCTTCTCACTGCCTTGCGATCTCACCGGCTTCTTCGTTCACATAACCGACTCCTAGCTCTTTTGTAAGACCTGTGAGTGGATAATGTGTTCAGCAGTATATGAGTTAAGACATGTTGGATCACTGTCATGACTCGCTGCGTTTAGACTCACTGGTGGCGATTTCGTTCTGCTGGTGATCGTTAGCCCTGTTCGTGGTCTGTTTCATCTGGTGTTTGGTGCTGCCCGATGTCTGTCCGTCGTTTCACTCTCACTCTCGCTGTGTTCTTGTGGTCGTACAGATATAGTGAGGGTGCACACTGTGACCCTGCTGTGGTGTGATGAGCATTCTGGGTGGTGATAGTTGTCTGCGCTGTGTCGAAGACCATGGTTTGGATTAGGATGATTGTGGCTGATGCTGGCTGTGTTTTGGTGTTAAGACCATGTGGTGGTGATCGTTGGTATGCCTGGCTGTCTTGTTAAGCTGCTGGTGGACTGCATGTCCTGTTCTCGGGTGTTTAGGGACCACTGTTTCGGTGGATGAATATTCCTGTAATGCGCTGGTGTTTTGGTGTTAAGACCATTGGTGTATGTGAGCGCGGTGGGTAGACCTGTTGTTGATCGGCTATAGCTGCTGGTGGTTTATTGGTGTTAAGACCAATTGGATGTGGGAATGGATGTTTGGTATGCTGTGTGTTTATGGTTAAGAATGCTGGTATGTTTATGGCTGGTTTGAAGGTTAAGCGGAGAGTGTTGGCTAATATGTGGTATGTGTGGTGTGAATTGCTGTTACAGATCATTTTTGTTGTGTGGTGGGAGGCTGTTGCTTTGTATCACCTCGCCTGGTGTTTGGTGTTAGAACCATTTTGGTGCGATGACTGTTGGGCTATGCTGGCTGGTGTTTTGTGTAATTGAACCATGTTGGTGGGTGATGTTTGGTATGTGCTGCTGGTGTTGTGGTGTTAAAGACCATGTTGGTGGATGATTTGGTATGCTGTGGTGGTTTTGGTGTTTAAGAACCATGTTGGGTGGATGAATAGTTGGTATATCGGCTGCTGGTGTTTGTGTAAGACCATGTGATATTAACGGTGTGTTTGTTTAAGACCATGTCTGGGTGGATGATGGTTGGTATGCTGCTGGCTGTTTTGGTGTTAAGAGCCATGTTGGTGGATGATGTTGTATGCTTGCTGGTGTTTGGTTCAAGACCATGTGTGGATGATCATAAGGTATGCTGCTTGGTCGTTTTGGTGTTAAGACCATGTTCGGTGGGTGATGTTGGTATCCTGCTGGTGTTTTTGGTGTAGACCTGTTGTCGGAGATGACTGGTTGGATGCATTTGGTGGATGATGTTGGTATGCTGCCTGGTGTTTTGGTGTTAAGAACATCGTTGGTGGAGTGATGTGTATGCTGCTTGGTGTTTTGTGCTTAACATGTTGGTGGACTGACTGTTGTATGTCTGGTGTTTTGGTGTTAAGACCATCGTTGGTGGATGATGTTGGTATGTGTCTGGTGCTTTTGCGTGTTACCATGGTAGTGGATTGCTGATGTATTTGGTATGCCTGCTGGTGTTGTTGGTGTTAAGACCATGTTGGGGTGATGTTGGTATGGCGTGGATGTTTTGGTGTTGAGAGACCATGTAATTTGGTGGAATGATTGTGGTAATGCTGCTGGGTTAGTTTGGTGTTTAGATTGCCATGTTGGGGATGATGTTGGTATGCTGCTGGTGTTTTGGATGTTAAGACCAATGTTGGTGGACAATGAATTTGGGCTATGCTGCTGGTGTTTTGGTGTTAGACCATGTTGGGTCGCGATGAGTATTCGGTATGCTGCTGGTGGTTTGGGTGGTTAAGCACCATGTTGGTGGGTGATGTTGGGTATGGCTGCTCGGTGTTTTGGTGTTAAGACAAATGTTTGTGGATGATGTTGGTATGCTGCTGGTGTTTGGTGTTAAGACCAATGTTGGTGGATGAATGTTGGTATGCTGCCTGGTGTTTTTTGGTGATCGTTAGAAGAACTCGATGTTCGTGGTGAGTTGGTATGCTTGCTGGTGTTTTTTGAGTGTTAAGACCACTGTGGTGATGATGTGTTGGTAATGGCTGCTGGTGTTTTGGTGTTAAGACATGTTGGTGGATATTGTGGTATGCTGCGGTGTTGGTGTTAGACCATGTTGGTTGATGATGTTGGCTATGACTGCTGGTGTTTGGTGTTAAGACCATGTTGGTGGGTGATGTTTGGTATGCTGCTGGATGCTTTGTGGTTGCGTTTGGTTCGTCCCTTAGCCACAGAGGACAAAGCGGTGTACGAGGTCTGGGGCGCTTTCTCATTTTTTCTATTTTTGTATTGTATTCTATTAGGTGGATGTCATTGAGTTGCTACAAGCCACAAGCTATCGTCCTGGAGTCAGCAAAGAATGGAAAGCAAGTATATTATACATTATACAACAATTTTAAACAGTGAAAGCATTTGTACAATACGATTAAGCTGTGTGGTCATATTGTGTAATAGCCGAGTTGCTTTTTGATTTTATAAAGCATCCACTTCTTCTTTTGGGATCAAGTGTTGTTAGTTTGTGTTGGGGGAATGCTATATTCTCTGTTGCGCTTGGTAACCAATGTGACAAATAATCTTAGCTTTGAAATGAACTAATCCACATGAAAAGGCTGGAACTTCTGTGGCTTGTCGGGGCGCTGGGCACTCCGTCCATCTCCCTCTCCCTCAGGTGTCACTGAATCCTGTATTTTATTAGCTTTTTATATTAGGTTTACTTTTCTATTATTTTCTTCTTTCTTTCTCTTGAATTGTTGGGAACGGCACGTAAGGAAAGCAATTCACTGTTGTGTGCCAGCGTTTGTTTGTCTGCACCTGTTGTGTTGTCTGCTGTTTTGTTGTCTACCTGTTTGTTTTGTCTTGCACCTGTCTGTGTTTGTCTGCACCTGTTGTTTGTCTGCAACCTGGTTGTTTGTTGCACCTGTTGTTTGTCTGCACGCTGTTGTTTGTTGCACCTGTTGTTGTTTGCACCTGTTTGTTTGTCTGCACCGTTGTTGTCTGCACTGTCGTTTGTCTGCACTGTTCGTTTGTCGCCCTGTTGTGTCTGCTGTGACAATAAGGTATTTGATAAGATTACATCTACAAACGGTGCAAAGCTTCAAGGAGAGCACTTATCTAAGCTTGCAAATAAGAAGTAGACTCTGTCACCTGGCTGGTGGAGTAATGGAGTCATTCTGGAGGTGTTGGGTACATGTCCATGTAATGGTCACTGTTAATCGCATCTTCCTCCTCTGCTTTCCCTGCAATGGAGAGGACCCTGGAGGGGACGGCTAGTGCAGGGTACAAGGCCTCGAGGGATAGAATGGACCATGGCCTAGTGGTTCGCCTGGAGGGGACGTATGGTAGTGTACCTGCTGAGGATAGATGGGCTGAGATATGAAGCATGATTATCTGTTCGTTTTTACTTCTTTAACAAGAGATATCTGGATTGGACGCGCAAGATAAATAATTCTAACTGAGTTTGCGATAAAAGGAATGAGAATACGGTGTCTAGGATCCAGCGCATGGCTGTTTGTCACAGGGCATCCTTCATGTGCAGATTGGTCCTGTTTTTTGTGTTAAGTGTGTGGTAGTTTGTTGTTTCTGTGTGTTTGTTGTGTTGGTAGTTTTAAGATGTGTGTGGTCCTTTAGTTGTGTGTGGTAGTTTAGTTTGTGTGGAGATTTTGTTGTGTGTGGTAGTCTTTGTTGATTGCTTGTGGTCTCTTAGTTGTGTGTGGTAGTATAGGTTGTGTGTGGTGTTTTTGTTTGTGTGTAGTAGTTTGTTGCTGTGTGGTAGTTTAGTTGTGGTGTTGGTAGTGTTCGTGTGTGTGGCAGTTTTGTTGTGTGTGATTTGGATTGTGATGATGTAGTAGTTCTGTGGTAGTTTTAGTTTGTGTTACGTACGTTTAGTTTCGGTGGTGTTTATATGTATGATTTAAGTGCTGGTTTTAAAGTTTAGTCTGTGTGGAAGGCTTAGTGTTGGTTGTGGTGTGGTAGTCTTTATTTAGTGATTGGCATTGCTTGTGTCGTGGTCATTTGAGGTTGTTGTGTGTAGTTTTAGTGTTGCGGTGTGGTAGTTTATTGTTTGGCATTTTGTGTGTGGATAAGTGATTTAGTTTGTGATTGTGGTAGTTTGTTGTGTGTGGTATTTAGTTGTGTGTATGTATTTAGTTGTCTCGTTAACGTTTTTGGCCTGTTTTGTGTAGGTAGTTTAGTTGCGTTATGGCTTAGTTGTGGAGGTGATTTAAAAGTTGTCTGTGGTAGTTTAGTTGTCTGTGTATTAGTTTAGTCTGTCCTGTGGTAAGTCTTAGTCTGTTCACTGTGTAGTTTTACTGTGCTTGTGCTGGGCAGTTCTCTTGTTGCTGTGTGGTAGTTAAGTTTCTGTAGTAGTTTACGTCTGTCTGTGGTTAGTGTTTAGTTGTGTGTGTGGGTGTTTAGTGTCGATGGTGATTTATGTCTGTACTGTGTTGTGTCTGTGTACGTTTTAGTTGTCTGTGGTAGTTTTAGTTGTCTGCTGGTTGTTCGAGCTTGTGGTGTTGTAACTGTTTCGTATCGCTGTTCTGTGTAGTCTTATTGTAGTCTGTGTGCTAATTTTAGTTGTGTCTGTGTGGTAGGTTTCGTTTGTGTGATTTGTATCGTTTGTTGTGTCCTGTGGTAGTTTAGTTTGTCTTTGTAGTTTCACTGTTGTCTGTTGTGTCCCTGTTGTGTTGTGCTGTGGTATGTTTATTGTTCACGTGGTAGTTTCTAGTTTGTGTGTGGTTACTGTGTTGTGTGTGTGTTTACGTTGTCTGGGTTAGTTTATGTCTGTCTTTGTCAGTTTAGTTGTCTGTTTCTCGTGTCCTGTTGTTGTGTCTGTGTGTGGCTAGTTTAGTTGTCGTGAGTAGTTTAGCTTGTGTGTGGTACTGTTGTTGGTGTGGTAGTTTTATTGTCTGTGGTAGTTTAGTGTCGGTGTGGAGTTTAGTTTCTGTGGTATTTAGTGTCTGGACTAGTTGTAGTTGCTGTTGTGACTGTTGTTGTGATGTGATAGGTTTCAGTTGTCTGTGATAGTTTAGTTGTCTGTTGTACTGTTGTTGTGTGTGATAGTTTCAGTTGGCTGGTCATAGTATAGCTTTGTCTCGCTGATAGTTTTAAGTTGTCTGTTGTACTGTTGTTGTGCATATGTGGGTTAGTTTAACGTGTATGTATGTGGTAGTTTAGTCTTCTGTATGTACCTGTTCGCTAAGTGTGGAGTTAGTTGTCCTGTGGTAG
The DNA here is from genome assembly GCF_002910315.2 of Salvelinus sp. IW2-2015. Taxonomy (NCBI): domain Eukaryota; kingdom Metazoa; phylum Chordata; class Actinopteri; order Salmoniformes; family Salmonidae; genus Salvelinus; species Salvelinus sp. IW2-2015. Next base: position 42,236,829 of record NC_036863.1, on the reverse strand, counting down.
TTTAGTTGAGGAGAATAACTTTAATTATATTTTAGAACTAATCTGCATAACTGCTGGATTGGTGTTGTTTTTTTCATGTCTCTAGCTTCGCAATTCAACCGCTGAAATGTTTTCTCCTCCTGAAGACATAACATGAGAGGAGGTAGATTCTCAGTGGTGGTATCACGTAGCAGAAAGACGCGAAAACAACCAGCATGTTAAAAAGACATGCAAAAAAATACGCCAACACAAGTTAGGTTGGACAAAACCATTGTGCAATCAAGTGCCTTTAGTTTGTTAAAATGATGAAGTGCTTTTTGTAATGTGTGTTGTGTGGTGTGTGTGTTCCCGGCTGCTTTGTCAGGTCTGCTTAATAACAGCCTTTCAGAGTCATCTAGCATCCGGAATAATCATAAACACTGACGCACTTGTCAGTGGTGGGAAGGCAGAGTGCCTGACACACCGCTCGTTATGCCATGTCTTGTCGGATGTTTTTATTAATTACAAGAAACGCTATACAGATACTCTCATCAGTTCGCACCTCCATCGGAGTTGCTACGTCAGCCAATCCCATATTTTTCTCCCAGGCAAAAGCAGCGACCAGAGTTAGCGGAAAAGGTGAGTTTTTCTCCAGGAATGCACCTTGTAAGTTGCGCACATTGTTCTAGGCGAAAGGCAGAATACGCGTTCAACTCCACAAAGAAGAAGCTAGCTAGCCCAGTGCAGCTGGAACAAGCTCCACGCTTCCTGTCACAGCGCAGCTCAATTCACTGGCTGTTTCTTCACAGGGATCTTAAGACTACCCATTGTTACTGACTTTCCCGCTCGCCACACATAGTTCTCACATTGATTGAGTGCTATAATTTTTCTCCTAAACATAGACCATCTAATTGGATGGGTTTGGTTCTCTTTAAACCTTGGCTGTTATGGCATACAGCTTTGTCAAAATCAGTGAAAAGAAGTTGTATGAGTATAATATCGTGGAGTGCTTTTTCATTTCTGTCGCGCCTACAAGCCTGGTTTAATCATTGTATCAGCTAGCTTGCTTGTGGAATATGTATCTGTTTAGACTTCTCGACACAGTTTCTACCTTTTACGACTATTGAAAGCAGGGCATGGCCTTGTGGACCTTGAATCGAAGCATTTATTTTGCAACTTAACTGAATAGACGTCATTTGCATGTTTGCAAGCTAGGGCATGTTTTCTAGGCGCCGGCTGCCATCTAACCGAAACAGTAATAAAGGAGGAGGTGGACGGACAGGCAGGAGGCGAGGGCTAATAGGCATGAGAGCAGGAGGAGGTGGAGGGAAGGAGAAAGGGGAGGACAGAGGTCGGAGGGAGGGGAGCATAGGAGGCAGGAGCGCTGCGTCAGGAAGAGGAAAGAAGGTTGGAGGAGGAAGTGGGCCAGGGACGGGTGTTTGCTATACGGCACTCCATAAGGTTTTCTCTCTCCCGTTGAGGCTATCCCTGCATCAACTTTCTGTTTCTTACCTTCAGCAGGACTTGGCTCATCAGAGGATTCCAACTGTTTTCTCTCCGGAGTTGGTTGAGTAGCTCCGTCCTCGACTCTGTATTCTAGTGCCCTCCCCAACTGTGTGAGGCGCTCCGAATACAGTCCAAGTTGTTCTCCTCTCCCCGTTGACTAACCAATGCAACCTCCACTTATTTTCTCTTCCCTTTGGGAGCTCAATCTCAGATCCAAAATCTGTTTCGACTCCCCAAGTTGGAGCTCCAATCACCTCACTAATGTTTACCTCCTGCTCCCCTGTTGACGGCTCCCATTCACTCCACTCCTTTTCTCCTCTCAACCGCCCGTTGAGCTCCCAAAACTCACTGTTGCTTCTCCGTGGGCCTACCTCAGCTGCCAATTCTGTTCTTCCTCCTCTCCTTGTTGAGCTCCAAATCACAGCCTCACGGCCTGTTTCCATTTCTAACTCTCACCATCCTCCGGTTGAGGACTTCCACCATCCATGATAAGTGACTGTTTTATTCAGCCTCTCCAGGCCGTGTGTGCCTCCAATCACGTC
>NC_036863.1:42224459-42234798 GCF_002910315.2 Salvelinus sp. IW2-2015 | reverse complement strand
TGTGGTAGTTTAGTTGTGTGTGGTAGTTTAGCTGTGTGTGGCAGTTTTGTTGTGTGTGGTAGTTTAGTTGTCTGTGGTAGTTTAGTTGTCTGTGGTAGTTTAGTTGTGTGTGGTCGTTTAGTTGTCGGTGGTAGTTTAGTTGTACTGTTGTTGTGTCTGTGGTAGTTTAGTTGTCTGTGGTAGTTTAGTTGTCTGTGGTAGTTTCGTTGTGTGTTGTACTGTTGTTGTGTCTGTGGTAGTTTTGTTGTCTGTGGTAATTTAGTTGTCTGTGGTAGTTTCGTTGTGTGTTGTACTGTTGTTGTGTCTGTGGTAGTTTAGTTGTCTTTGGTAGTTTAGTTGTCTGTTGTGTCCTGTTGTTGTTGTGTGTGGTAGTTTAGTTGTCTGTGGTAGTTTAGTTATGTTGTGGTAACTGTTTGTTTGTTATGTAGTTGTTGGTTTCTGTGTGTGGTGAAGCTAGTTTCTTGCTCATGTTCAGTTTAGTCTGTTCTGTTGCTTGTACGTTGTTTCTGTGGTAGTTTAGTTGGTGTGTGTACTGGTTGTGTGTGGTAGTTTAGTTGTCTGTTGGTAGTTTAGTTGTGTGTGCTAGTTTAGTTGTCTGTGGTAGTTTAGTTGTCTGTGATAGTTTAGTTGTCTGTTGTACTGTTGTTGTGTGTGATAGTTTTGTTGTGATAGTTTAGTTGTCTGTTGTACTGTTTGTGTTGTGATAGTTTAGTTGGTCTGCTAGTATTAGTTGTCTGTGATAGTTTGTTGTCTTGTTGTACTGTTTGTGTGTGGGTAGTTTTAGTTGTCTGTGGTATTTACGGTTTCATGGTTGTAACTGTTGTTGTGTGTGGTAGTTTAGTTGTCTGTGGTAGTTTAGTTGGAGAATAATTTAAATTATATTTTAGAACTAAATCTGCATAACTGCTGGATTGTGTGTGTTTTTTTCATGTCTCTACTTCGCATTCAACTCTGAATGTTTCTCCTCCTGAAGACATAACACTGAGGGAGGTAACTTCTCAGTGGTGGTATCACTCAAAACCACAAACAACCAGCATTTAAAAGACATGGCAAAAAATACCACACCAATTAGTTTGAACAAAACCATTGTCAAGTCAATCCTTTAGTTTTTAAAATATGAAGTGCTTTTTGTATGTGTGTGTGTGTGTGTGTGTGTTCCCGGCTGCTTTGTCAGGTCTGCCTTAATAACAGCCTTCAGAGCTCATCTAGCATCGGAAGTAATCATAAACACTGACCACCTTGTCAGTGGGTGATGGCAGAGTGCCTGACAGCACCTCTATGCATGTCTTGTCGGAGTGTTTAATTACAACGTAAAGTAACAGAACTCTCGCTCCATGAGTGCCAGTCAGCCAATCCATATTTTCTCCCAGCAAAAGAGCGACCGAGGCGGAAAGTGCTGTTTTCCTCTCAGGAATGGCACCTTGTAGTTGCGCTACATTGTTCTAGCGAAGGCAGAATTAGCGTAACTCCACAAAGAGAAGCTAGGCTAGCCCAGTGACAGCTGGAACAGCTCCACGCCTTCCCTGTCACACGCAGCTCAATTCACTGGCTGTTTCCCTTCACAGGGACTTTGCTACCATTGTTACACTTTCCCGCTCCATCTATAGTTCTCACATTGATGAGTGCTATAATTTTTCTCCTAACATAGACATCTAATTGGATGGTGTCKCTTTAAACCTTGCTGTTAGGCAACAGCCTTGTCAAAACAGTGAAAAAAGTGATGAGATTAATATCCCGTGGAGGCTTTTCATGCTGTCGCCCTACAAGCCGGGTTTAATCATTGTACACTAGCTGCTTGTGGAAAGTTATCTTGTTTAGACTCTCGAACAGTTTTACTTTACGCTCATGAAAGCAGGGCTGGCCTTGTGGACACCTTGAAAGCATTTATTTTCAATTACTGAATAACGTCATTGATTTGTTGCAGCTAGGGCATGTTTCTGGCTGGCTGATCAACAAACAGTAAATAAAGGAGGAGGTGGAGGAAGAGGAGGAGGAGGAATAGGATGAGGAAGAGGAGGAGGTGGAGGAGGAGAAGGAGGAGGAAGAGGTGGAGGAGGGGGAGAAGGAGGAGGAGCTGGAGGAAGAGGAAGAGGTGGAGGAGGAGGAGGAAGAGGAACAGAAGGAGGTGGATTAGGAGGAGCAGAAAGAGGAAGAGGAACAGAAAGAGGTGGATTAGGAGGAGGAGGAGGTGGAGGAGTAGGAGGAAGAGGAGGAGGAGGAGGAAAAGGAGGAGGTGGTAGAGGTGGTGGAGGAGGAGGTGGAAGAAGAGAAGGAAGAGGAGTATGTGGATTAGGAGGAGGAGGAGGTGGATGAGGAGGAGGAGGAGGTGGATTAGGGCTGTCTGGCTGGCAGTGGCGGTGCGAGGTGGCGGTTGTGGGCAGAGAGGAGGCTCAGTGAGATGTCACCTCAGTAGGGATGGATATCTATCACCCTGGCCTTATTTATTTAGCAGGGAAATAAATAGCACAGCTGCTCTGACACATGACTTACAGTACTCCCTGTTCCCTTCACTTGTACCTGCCCTGTCTCAGTCATTCTCTCTCCCTAACTCTCTTTTGCTCCTTTTTTCTCTCTCTCTCTCTCTTTCTCCATCCATCTGTCTGTCTGTCTGTCTGGTGGGAGTCGTTTCACAATGTACGACTTAAGAGGTTCCCTATTGGTGTGTGTCTGAAATGTAGAACACTTGAATAGGTCGGTGCTCCTAAAAGTCACCTAAGGGGTTGGATCTGGGCACTCTGAGCCGGGTGTGCTGGGCTTCTGCCCTCTGGCCTCAACTAGCACTGTGTGACGGTAGTACGACAAGGTTGTATTGTGTAAGTGGTTAGTGGGGAGGAAACACTGAGTTGTGTGTTAGACCTTACAATAAGGGGTTTCTTCCTATTGTGTGTCAGTGTATCATGTCTAGACTAGAGTGGTGTTTATCTTATCTGCTGTAAATAGTAACTGTAGTTACTTAAATGGTGCTCCTACATAACATACTTAGAATATCAGAGCTATTCTGTAAAAATCCCAGATTTCACAGTTCATTGACTGAGGAACAATATGAAAATGGTTTGAGCCTGATCAGAGAATGCAATTATGTTGATTGGAGATACTTTATTAATATGACTTTATTAATTTGAACTTTATTAAGATGACTTTATTTAATATGACTTTATTAAGATTGAGATGACTTTATTAATATGACTTATTAATATGACTTATTAAGAATGACTTTATTAATATGACTTTATTAAGATGACTTTATTAAGATGACTTTATTAATATGACTTTATTAAGATGACTTTATTAAGATGACTTTATTAAGATTGAGATGACTTTATTAAGATGACTTTATTTTAAGATGACTTTATTAAGATGACTTTATTAAGATGACTTTATTTAATTTGACTTTATTGAGATTACTTTATTAAGATGACTTTATTAATATGACTTTATTAAGATGACTTTATTAAGATGACTTTATTAATATGACTTTATTAAGATTGAAGATGACTTTATATAGACTTATTAAGATGACTTTATTAAGATGACTTTATTAAGATGACTTTATTAAGATGACTTTTTAATATGACTTTATTAGATGACTTTATTAAGATTGAGATGACTTTATTAAATGAACTTATTATTGAGATGACTTTATTAAGATGACTTTATTAAGATTATGACTTTATTAAGATGACTTTATAATTACTATTAAGATGATTATTAAGATGACTTATTAATATGACTTATTAATTGACTTTATTAAGATGACTTTATTAGATGACTTATTAAAATGACTTTATTAAATGACTTATTAATATGACTTATTTAATGACTTTATTAGATGATATATTTGACTTTATTAAGATGACTTTTATTATGACTTTATTAAGATGACTTTATTAAGATGACTTTATTAATTGACTTTATAAGATGACTTTATTTAGATGACTTATTAATATGACTATTTAATTTGACTTTATTAGAATGACTTTATTAAGATGACTTTATTAATTTAACTTTATTAAGATGACTTTATTAAGATGACTTTATTAATATGACTTTATTAAGATGAATTACTTTTTTTAAGATTGAATTACTTTTTTAAGATTGAGATTACTTTACACACCACTCTTTGGACACTGTGTAACTATCCTCCAGACGAGCTTCAATGCCATACATCTCTCCTTCCGTGGCTCCAAACTGCTCTTAAATGCAAATAAAACTAAATGCATGCTCTTCAACCGATCGCTGCCCGCACCCCACCCGCCCGGCTAGCATCACTACTCTGGACGGTTCTGACTTAGAATATGTGGACGACTACAAATAACCTAGGTGTCTGGTTAGACTGTAAACTCTCCTTCGAGACTCACATTAAGCATCTCCAATCCCAAAATTAACATCTAGAATCGGCTTCCTAATTGCAACAAAGCATCCTTTACTCATGCTGCCAAACATACCCTCGTAAAACTGACCATCCTACCGAATCCTCGACTTCGGCGATGTCATTTACAAAATAGCCTCCAACACTCTACTCAACAAAATTGGATGCAGTCTATCACAGTTGCCATCCGTTTTTGTCACCAAAGCCCCCATATTACTACCCACCACTGCGACCTGTATGCTCTCGTTGTAACGTACGTTCGTTCGAAGATGAGGAATCATCGGACCAAAGCGCAGCGTGGTAAAGTGTCATGTTAATTTATTAAAAACAGAAACACTAAACAAAATAACAAATTGAATGAAACGCAACAGTCCTGTCTGGTACAGACACCAAAGACAGAAAAACAACTACCCACAAAACACAGGTGGGAAAGGATACCTAAGTATGGTTCTCAATCAGAGACAACGATAGACAGCTGTCCTGATTGAGAACCACACTCGGGCAACACACACAGAAATAGAAAACATAGAACACACAACATAGAATTGCCCACCCCAACTCACGCCCTGACCAAAACCAAAATAGAGACATAAAAAAGGAAACTAAGGTCAGGGCGTGACACTCGTTTGGCTGGCCCTCGCTTCATATCTCATCGCCAAACTCACTGGCTCCAGGTCATCTACAAGTCTCTGCTAGGTAAAGCCCCGCCTTATCTCAGCTCACTGGTCACCATAGCAGCACCCAACCCGTAGCACATGCTCCAGTAGGTATATCTCACTGGGTCACCCCAAAGCCAATTCTTCTTTTGGGCCGCCTTTCCTTTCCAGTTCTCTGCTGCCAATGACTGGAACGAACTGCAAAAATCACTGAAGCTGGAGACTCATGTCTTCCCTCACTAGCTTTAAGCACCAGCTGTCAGAGCAGCTCCACATCACTGCATCTGTACATAGCCAATTTGTAAATAACCCATCCAACTACCTCATCCCCATACTGTATTTTATTATCTTGCTCCTTTGCACCCAGTATCTCTACTTGCACACTCATCTTCTGCACAATCTACCATTCCAGTGTTAATTGCTATATTGTTAATTACAATCGCTACGGGCCTATTTATTGCCTTACCTCCCTTATCTTACCTCATTTGCACACATTGGTATATAGACTTTTTCTACTGTGTTATTGACTGTATGTTTGTTTATTCCATGTGTAACTCTGTGTTGTTGTATGTGTCGAACTGCTTTGCTTTATCTTGGCCAGGTCGCAGGTGTAAATGAGAACTTGTTGTCAACTAGCTACCTGGTTTAAATAAAGGTGAAATAAAAATGTCAAAATATATCAAATAAACTTTAGGTTGTCTACACACGTAAAGGAGAATAATTTAGAAAGAATCATAGAAGAACAACTTTAGGAGAAATAAACACCTCATAAACACAATTTGAAGCTTAGTGTTGTGTGCTACTAATTCTCAGGTACTCTAAGATTAAACACACACCCTGGTCTTCTAGATTAAACACACACCCTGGTCTTCTAGATTAAACACACACCCTGGTCTTCTAATTAAAACACACCACCCTGGTCTTTCTAGATTAAAACACACACCCTGGTCTTCCAAGATTAAACACCACCCTGGTCTTCTAGATAAACACACCCCTGTCTTCCAGATTAAACACACACCCTGGTCTTCTAGATTAAACACCACAACCCTGGTCTTCTAGATTAAACACACACCCTGGTCTTCTAGATTAAACCACAACCACCCTGGTCTTCTAGATTAAACACACACCCTGGTCTTCCAGATTAAACACACCCCTGGTCTTCTAGATTAAACACACACCCTGGTCTTCTAGATTTAAACATACACCCTGGTCTTCTATATTAACACCACACCGTGGTCCTATAGATTAAACACACACCCTGGTCTTCTAGATTAAACACACACCCTGGTCTTCTAGATTAAAACCCACCACACCCTGGTCCTATAGATTAAACACACCACCCTGGTCTTCTAGATTCAACACACACCCTGGTCTTCCAGATTAAACACACACCCTGGTCTTCTAGATTCAACACACACCCTGGTCTATTAGATTAAACACACACCCTGGTCCTATAGATAAACACACACCCTGGTCTTCTAGATTAAAACAACACACCCTGGTCCTATAGATTAAACACACACCCTGGTCCTATAGATTAAACACACACCCTGGTCTTCTATATTAAACACACACCGCTGCGTCCTATAGATTAAACACACACCCCTGGTCTTCTAGATTAAACACACACCCTGGTCTTCAGATTAAACACAACACCCTGGTCTTCTAGAATTAAACACACACCCTGGTCCTATAGATTAAAACACACACCCCTGGTCTTCTAGATTTAACACACATCCTGGTCTTTCTACATTTAACACACACCCTGGTCTTCTAGATAAACACACACTCTGGTCCTATAGATTAAACACACACCCTGGTCTTTCCAGATTAAACACACCACCCTGGTCTTCTAGATTAAACACAGACCCTGGTCTTCTAGATTAAACACACACCCTGTCTTCTAGAATTAAACCACACACCCTGGTCTTCTAATTAAACACACACCTTGGTCTTCAGATTAAACACCACCCTGGTCCTATAGATTAAACACACACCCTGGTCTTCTAGATTAAACACAACAACCTGGTCTTCTAGATTAAACACACACCTGGTCGTTCTAGATTAAACACACACCCTGGTCTTCTAGATTTAACAACACATCCTGGTCTTCTAGAATTTAACACACACCCTGGTCTTCTAGATTAAACACACACTCTGTCCTATAGATTAAACACACACCCTGGTTTCTTTTCCAGATTAAACACACACCCTGGTTCTTCTAGATTAAACACAGACCCTCTGGTCTTCTAGATTAAAACCACACCCTGGTCTTCTAGATTAAACACAACACCTTGGTCTTCCAGATTAAACACACCACACCCTGGTCTTCTAGATTCATCTTTCTGTTTTAATTTGATTATCTCATTCTGTACCTTCTCATCATTGTTCTACTGGAGTGGAGAGTGGAGTGTGGAGTGTGAATGTGGGTGTGTAGTGTGTAGTTGGAGTGTGTAGTGTTGTAGTGGAGTGTGTAGTGGAGGTGTAGTGTGTAGTGGTTGTGGAGTGGAGTGGAGTGTGTAGTGTTGTAGTGGAGTGTAGTGTGAAGTTTGGAGTTGTGGTAGTGTGTAGGGAGTTGTAGTGGATGGAGTGTGTAGTGAGTGGGTGTGTAGTGTGGAGTGGAGTGTGTAGTGGAGTGGAGTGTGTAGTGGAGTGTGTAGTGGAGTGGAGTGTGTAGTGTTGGTAAGTGTGTAGTGGAGTATGTAGGCTGTGGAGTGTAGAGTGTGGAGTGTGGAGTGTGGAGGTTGTGCAGGGGAGTGTGGAGTGTGTAGTGTGGAGTGGAGTGGAGTGTTGTAGTGGAGTGTGTAGTGGGTGTGTGTTAGTGTAGTGTGGGTATGTAGTGTAGTGTTAGTGGAGTGTAGTTGTGTAAGTGTGGAGTGTGTATGGAGTGTGTAGTGTGTAGTGGAGTGTGTAGTGTGAGTGGAGTGTGGAGTGGAGTGTGTAGTGGAGTGTGTAGTGTAGTGTAGTGGTGGAGTGTGTAGTGGCGTGTGGAGTGTGTAGTGGAGTGTGGATGTGTGTAGTGGAGTGTTAGTGGTGGAGTGGTTGTAGTGTGGAGTGTGTGTAGTGGTAGTGTGGAGTGGTGTAGGGAGTGTGGAGTGTGTAGTGGAGTGTGTAAGTGCGGAGGTGTGTAGTGTGGAGTGTGGTGAAGTGTGGAGTGTGGAGTGTGTGAGGTGGAGTGGTAGTGGAGGTGGAGTGTGTAGTGGAGTGAGTAGTGGGTGTGTAGTGTGGAGTGTGTGTGGCAGTGTGAGTGTGTAGTGGAGTGTGTGTTGGAGTGTTTGTAGTGTGGAGTTTGTAGTGGAGGTGTAGTGATGGATGTGTTTGTAAAGTGGAGTGTGTAGTGGAGTGAGTAGTGGAGTGAGTAGTGGAGTGTGGAGGTGGTGTAGTGGAGTGGTAGTGGAGTGTGTAGTGGGAGTTGTGGAGGTGTAGTGGATTGTGGAGTGTGGAGTGTGAGTGTGTAGTGGAAGTGTGGAGTGTGGAGTGTTGTAGTGGAGTGTGGAGTGTGTAGGGGAGTGTTGGTAGTGGTGGAGTTGTGTAGTTGTGGAGTGTGTAGGTGTAGTGTGGAGTGTGTAGTGGAGTGTGTAGTGGGAGTGTGTAGTGGAGTGAGTAGTGGAGTGTAGTGGAGTTGGAGTTGTGTAGTGGAGTGTGTAGTGTTGGAGTGTGGAGTGTGTGTCACTATTGTTTAATACTGTCTCTGTCACACCTGTTTAGGTGTTTCATTTTCTTTACTTTATTTTTTTCCACTGGACCAGATAATGATGCACTGTCTGAACCATCTGGTTCTGGTTTAATGTAACGCTCGCTTTGTCACAATTCTCCAGAAGTAATTGATCTTCTATGGAGCAGTGTGGGTTAATTGGAAGTAGAGTGAGCTTAAAAGAGGTGATTTTATACACATCCTCTCCTTCTACCCCCCCCACCCACACACACATAGCACACGACACAGACACACACACACACACACACACACACAGCACACACACCACACCACACACACACACCACCACAACACCACACACAACCACACACACACACACACACACACACACACACACACACACACACACACAAACACACACATATGTGCAGCGTCAGACCACACCCTATGCCAAATCAGCATTCAGCCCTCTAAATCACCTGTCTATTTGGGGCTGCTGCAGCCATCATGCAAATGAGTATTGTAGTAGATATGGTGTCTCCCTCCGCTTGGACTGTCCCCCCCACACTTAATGCCACTACTAGAGGCCAAAGTCCATAAGGTCAAGAATGGCCTCTCTTCGCTAACTGAAAACGCACACTGCTCTATAATCAATGGCAAAGCAGAACCGTGAGGGTGTGAGAGGAACAGCAGGACATGGCTATGTTAACCACTCATAAATACACAGGCTATATAGTTTATAGATGTGCCTTGGGACACTGTGGCTATGTTACCCACTCATAAATACACCAGGTATATAGTTTTATAGATGTGCCTTGGACACAGTGGGCTATGTTACCACTTCATAAATACACAGGCTATATGTTTAATAGATGTGCCTGGACACAGTGGATATGTTACCACTCATAAATACACCAGGGCCTATATAGTTTATAGATGTGGCCTTGGACACAGTGGCTATGTTACCACTCATAAAACACAGGGCTATATAGTGGTATAGATGTGGCCTTTGGATCACTGTGGCTATGTTTACCACTATAATACACAGGCTAATTAGTTTATAGATGTGGCCTTGGATTACTGTGGCTATGTTACACTCATAAAATACACAGGTATATAGGTTTTTTAATAGATGTGCCTTGGACACAGTTGGCAATGTTACCACTCATAAATACACAGGCTATATAGTTTATAGATGTCCTTGGATACTGTGGCTATTGTTACCACTCATAAATACACAGGGCTGTTATAGTTTTAGACGTGCTTGGGACACAGTGGCAAGTCGCTTCTGTACATTCTTTTCTTCAAGATCTTATTCCAGTATAAAATATCACATATTTAATTATTAAATTGATGTTTGGTGTGTTGAAATGCTTTTAGGTGTGTTGAATGCACCAGTTGTGTGTTCCTCATAGTCCTTCTTCCGGTGCCATAGTCCTAGCCCAGATCCGATTACAAGATTCATAGTCCTAGCCCCAGATCGATTACAGGATCCATAGTCTCCTAGCCCAGATCGATTACAGGATTCCATAGTCCTAGCCCGATTGATTAACAGATATAGTCTACGGTCATTGAGAGAGCCCACGATTAGGCTTCGCTAGATTAGCCCAGATCGATTACCAGGATTCCAAGTCCTTAGCCCAAGATCGATTACAGGAT
>NC_036863.1:42210717-42224434 GCF_002910315.2 Salvelinus sp. IW2-2015 | reverse complement strand
GCAGTCATAATCAAGTGTTTACATCTGCTGTCTCTCTCTCTCTTCTTGTGTGTCTCTCTCTCTCTCTCTCTTCTCTGTCTGTCTCTGTATGTCTGTCTGTCTGTCTGTCTGTCTGTCTGTCTGTCTGTCTGTCTGTCTGTCTGTCTGTCTGTCTGTCTGTCTGTTCTGTCTGTCTGTCTGTCTGTCGTCTGTCTGTCTGTCTCTCTCTCTCTCTCTCTCTCTCTCTCGCCTCTGTCTCTCTCTGTCTCTCTCTCTCTCTTGCTCTGTCTCTCTGTCTCTCTCTCTCTCTCTCTGTCTCTGTATGTCTGTCTCTCTCTCTCTCTCTCTTCTCTGTTCATGTCTGTCTCTCTCTCTCTCTCTCTCTGTCTCTCTCTCTCGTGTCTCTCTCGTGTGTCTCTCTCGTCTGTCTGTCTTTGTAGTTTGTCTCTCTCTCTCTCTCTGTCTGTCTCTGTACGTCTGTCTCTCTCTCTCTGTCTCTCTCTGTGTTCTCTCTTCTGTCTGTCTGTCTTTGTATGTCTGTCTCTCTCTCTCTGTCTGTCTCTGTACGTCTGTCTCTCTCTCTCCGTCTCTCTTTTGCTCTCTCTGTCTCTCTCTGTCTCTTTGTATGTCTGTCTCTCTTCCATGTGCTGATCTATTCTCTCCAACACTTGTGCACTACTTTATTAAATTGATAGGACTTATGAGATGACTTTATTAAATGACTTTATTAATTGACTTTATTAAGATGACTTTATTAAGATGACTATTTAATATGACATTATTTAAGATGACTTTATTAAGTGAGATGACTTTATTAATATGACTTTATAATTGACTTTATTAAGATGACTTTATTAGATGACTTTATTAATATGACTTTATTAATTTGACATTTATTAAGATGACTTTATTAAGATGACTTTTATTAATATGACTTTATTAAGATGACTTATTAAGATGACTTTATTAAATAGATGACTTTATTAAGATGACTTTATTAAGATGACTTATTAAGATGACTTTATAGATGACATTAATGACTTTATTAAATGACTTTATTAAATATTGAGATGACTTTATTTAAGATTGACTTTATTAGATGACTTTATTAATATACTTTATTTAGATTTGACTTTATTAATGACTTTATATAATTAGACTTTATTAAGATGACTTTATTAAGATGACTTTATTAATATGACTTTATTAATTTACTTATTAAGATGGCTTTATTAAGATGACTTTATTAATTTGACTTTATTAAGATGACTTTATTAAGATGACTTTATTAATATGACTTTATTAAGAATGAGATTACTTTTTTAAGATTGAGATTACTTTTTAAGATTGAGATTACTTTACACACCACTCTTTGGACACTGTGTTAACTTATCCTCCAGACGAGCTTCAATGCCATACATCTCTCCTTCCGTGGCCTCCAAACTGCTCTTAAATGCAAATAAAACTAAATGCATGCTCTTCAACCGATCGCTGCCACCGCACCCACCCGCCCGGCTAGCATCACTACTCTGGACGGTTCTGACTTAGAAATAGTGGACGACTACAAATAACCTAGGTGTCTGGTTAGACTGAACTCTCCTTCGAGACTCACATTAGCATCTCCAATCCAAAATTACATCTAGAATCGGCTTCCTATTTCGCAACAAGCATCCTTTACTCATGCTGCCAAACATACCCTCGTAAAACTGACCATCCTACCGATTCTCGACTTCGCATGTCATTTACAAAATAGCCCTCAACACTCTACTCAACAAAATTGGATGCAGTCTATCACAGTTGCCATCCGTTTGTCACCAAAGCCCCATTAATACTACCCACCACTGCGACCCTGTATGCTCTCGTTGTAACGTACGTCGTCTGAAGATAGAAATCAACGGACCAAAAGCGCAGCGTGGTAAAGTGGTCATGTTAATATATTAAAAACAGAACCACAACACAATAACAATGAATGAAACGCAACAGTCATCCTCTGGAGCGAACAAAAGAGAAAAACAACTACCCACAAAACACAGGTGGGAAAGGATACCTAATAATGAGTTCTCAATCACAGACAACGATAGACAGACTAAGCTCTCTGATTGAGAACCACACTCGGGCAAACACACACAAAATAAAAAACATAGAAAACACACTAACAAGAATGCCCACCCCAACTCACCCCTGACCAAACAAACAAAATAGAGACATAAAAAAAGTCCATAGTCCTAGCCCAGATCGATTACAGGATTCCATAGTCCTAGCCCAGATCGATTACAGGATTCCATAGTCCTAGCCCAGATCGATTACAGGAAGCAATGTTTTCTATTTTCTTCTAGGTTTAAATCTACCTATTTCTTGTCCTCAGTACAAACTTTTGCTTGCTGAAACAATACCCTGTTTTTGTTCCAACAATACTGTGTTTGAAAGCATCCTGTTTTACCTCAAGACGTTATAAAAGTAAATGTCCTATCCTGTCCTTATAGAACACAAGGTCCAAATGTGAGACTAGTTGAAAAACATGATTAAGGTCTGGCAGTGGACAAAAAAAAAACTGTCACGCCCTGACCTTAGTTATCTTTGTTTTCTTTATTATTTTGGTTAGGTCAGGGTGTGACAAGGGTGGTTTGTTTAGTTTTTGTCTTGTCTAGGGGGTTTTCTAGTCTAGGTGTTTATATGTCTATGGTTGCCTAGATTGGTACTCAATCAGAGGCAGCTGTTTATCGTTGTCTCTGATTGGGGACCATATTTAGGTAGCCATATTGCTTGGGTATTTTGTGGGTTGTTATTCTATGTTTAGTTGCCTGTTCTGCACTAGCCATATTGCTTCACGGTTAGTTTTGTTGTTTTGTTTAGTTCTGTTCAGTGTTCTCTCTTTTATTAAAGAGTTATGTTCGCTAACCACGCTGCGCCTTGGTCTCCTCATTATGACGCCCGTGATACCAACAAACAGTCTCTGTCTTTAACTTAGCAATGACTCGTGTCTACAGTACCACTGGAGCAAAATGAAAACCTACTGATAAAATACTTTAAAAACACAACATACAAAATTAAGATAATGTTGATAAGATATATAACAAAATGTATATAATCTATTTACCTTTAATTAACATCTAAATTATTGGATCCGTTTTTATATCTGACATTTATATAATTCACATTTATATACTGTCTCTTACACATTAGTATTTGTATTAGTAAATGTGTAACAAATCAGTTTATTAACTGTAGTACACAGCACACTTTTATTGTGCTCAATAAAACCATGAGTAATTGATACACATTGGAAGAAGTTTTCTCAACATCATCATTCACTGAAGGTCATGTAGTAACAGTTTCAGTGATTCCTTCATTTCTGCACTGCAGATACAAACCCAACACACTGGAAGATAAAATACTCTCTTTGGGGCCACTGTGATTTTAATTAAATAGAGGTCATGTGTATAGTCCACCTCCCACGTTTTAAGGAATTTAATCTTGAGTGTGGGGCATGTGTGTGTTAGTCCCACGGTCTCAACCATGTCACTCACAGCTCTGACCCACTATGCCCTACGGCTTGGTGTGTCTGAGCCAAGGCATGCAGGCTGACTGCAGGTGAGATTGAAACAGAGACAGACCTGCCTCTGCACCTGTCCCTTAATAAAAACAGCCATGGAGGACATTCCTCAGGTCTCCTGGCCTCTATCCTCTGTGGCCACACTAATCTGACAGAAAATACAATCACACTTAATGTCTCTCTGGCTTTTGTGTCAACCTCAAAACCACTGCGTTGTCTGTAACCACTTCACACAATAGTGCAGTAACTAAGTAAATTTTTTAAAACTTAAAATACTTTTTCTGTCTAGACACACAGCAATTTCTGGTACTTCATGGTATATTCTGATCAACTGGTTTGTTCTTGTGTCAGGAAACTCGATACCATATCAATCAGTGCATTCAGAAAGTATTCAGACCAGTTTACTTTTTCCCAAAAATGTAACATTACAGCCTTATTCTAAAATGGATTAGTTTATGTGTTTTTCTCATCAATCTACACACAATACCTGATAATGACAAAGCTACAATAGGTTGGTCATTATATATATATATATATATAATGACCAACTATTCTATATAATATATATATATACTGTATATATATACATATACATTTATTTTTGTTTCTGGTGTCCTTTGACAGCTCTTTGGTCTTGGCACATAGTGGAGTTTGGAGTGTGACTGTTTAAGGTTGTGGACAGGTGGTCTTTTATACTGATAACAAGTTCAAACAGGTGCCATTAATTACAGGTACAGAGTGAGAGGCAGAGGAGCCTCTTAAAGAAGAAGTTACAGGTCTGTGAGAGCCAGAATCTTGCTTGTTTGTAGGTGACCAAATACTTATTTTCCACCATATTTGCAAATAAATTCATTAAAATCCTACAATGTGATTTTCTTGGATTTTTTTTCCTCATTTTGTCATTCATAGTTGAAGTGTCCTATGATGAAAATTACGACCTCTCTCATCTTTTTAAGTGGGAGAACTTGCACAATTGGTGGCTGACTAAATACTTTTTCGCCCCACTGTATATATATAGAGAGAGAGAGAGAGAAAGAGGAATGTAGAGAGAGAGAGAGAGAGAGATGAACCATCATTGAAACCTCCTGAAAAAATTACAGGGTATTGGTTGGGCCAGCAGGGTAATTTGGTTTGGGCCAGCAGGGTAATTGGTTGGGCAGCAGGTAATTGGTTTGGGCCAGCAGGGTAATTGGTTTGGGCCAGCAAGGTAATTGGTTTGGGCCAGTAGAATAATTGGTTTGGGCACAGCCAGAATATTGGTTTGTGCCCAGTAGGGTAATTGGTTTGTGCCAGGAGGGTAATTGGTTTAAGGCCAGCAGGGTATTGGTTTTGGGCCAGCAGGGTAATTGGTTTGGGCCAGCAGGGTAATTGGTTTGGGCCAGCAGGGTAATTGGTTTGGGCCAGCAGGGTAATTGGTTTGGGCCAGCAGGGTAATTGGCTCGTTGAAGTAGCAACAAAACAATGGCAAGGAAGGGAGGGAAAGAGAGAGGCAGATAGAGAACGACAAATGTTATTATTGCACAGCTACTTCAAAAATATGATGACATGGGCATTAGAGGGAGGAAAGAGTAAATAACGTGCAGAGTCCGAGCGGTGTAATGGTAAATAAGCATATCATTAACAGCATGTTTTCTTTTCACTCTAATGTATTCACAAAGAGGTGAGAGAGAAAGTCTTTAAGCTGAAGTGTCACTTTTGCAGCGGTGAAGGGGAGAAGAAAAGCATTAAATTATATCCAGCTGAATAAGGGCTTCTGGCCTAAGAGGAGGTCATCAGTTCCCTGGTGGCCAGCAGAGAGGGGAGTGGGGGAAGGAGTGGCGCTGCACCACAAAATAATTACTTAACACGAGGCAAACAAAGAGAGATGTGAAATCTCACACTCTCTATGGACACACACACAAACACACACAAACACACACACTGAAGTTAGAACAGAGAAAGAGAGAGGGGGGAGAGGAGAGGTGACAGAGAGAGGGGGTTATATTCATTTTTCCCTCCTCTGGGTGAGCAGAGAAAAAGGGAGATTTGATTAAATGGATGCCCAGGGGTCACGACCCTGTCTAAACACTGCAGCTCTCAGCATTAATCAAATAACGCTCCAAAAATGTTGACCATGCCTGGCTCTGCTCTGAGCTCTCTGGGCTCTGGCTCTGAGCTCTCTGGGCTCTGCTCTGAGCTCTCTGGGCTCTGCTCTGAGCTCTCTGGGCTCTGCTCNCAGATACACACATATGCCAGTAGTCTCCACTACATGCTGGCCAAATTAATTAGACCAAATCCCATTCAGCAGCTCCTTCATACCGGCCTTCTATATGAGGCTGCTGCAGGCTTGGAAAAGAAAAACACACATATACCACAATGCTAGAGAAATGCACCTTCTAGATTCACAATAAGCGTTATTCAATAAAATAATGAATGATCGTGCAAAATCTATGTTGATCGTTCATTCATACACACAACAATGAGTATTGTAATAGATATGTGTCGTCTTGGCAAGCCAAGGTCAGAGGTCAGAATGGCCTCTCTTTCACTAACTGAAAGCACCCTGGTCTAACCAATGGAAAGCAGACAGAGGGTGTTAGAGCAACAGCAGGACATGTAATGTTATCTTACCGATCATAAATACACAGGCTGTAGAGTTTTATAGGTGTGCCTTGGACACGGTGGCAAGTTCAGCTTCTTAATGTTATGATCTCTGTATTCAATTCTCCTAATTGTATATATAGTTGTTCTAACCACACAGTGGTACAATGGCGGTGCTGTTAGGTTTGTTGTATACGCCGGTCGTGTGCCCTCATTCTCTTCTCTTTTTCTATAGTCCTAGCCCAGATAGATTATAGGAAGACTTGTCTTCTATTGTCCTCTGAGCTTAAATGTACCTATTTCTTGTCATCTGTGCTCAGTGCAAACAATTGCTTTGCTGAAACAATACCTTTTCTTTGCTCCAACAATACTGTGTTTGAAAACATCCTGTTTTCCCCTCAAGATGTTATAGAAGTTAATTAAACATCCTATCCTGTCTCCTTATAGAGCGTGGGCCCAAATGTGAGACTAGTTTGGGGAAATCATTCAAGTCTGGCAGCGGAGCGTTGGAAAACAGCAAACGGTCTCAGTCCGTCTGCAGCCTCAGTTCCTTTAACTTCGCTCTGACTCCTCGTCCACGGCTGGAGCAAAACGGAAAAASCCGCTGCCAAGATACATGAAAAACACACCATGCAAAATGAAAATATGTTGACAAGATACATCAAATCCTTTTAGACGTTACAAAATGTGTCCAATCTATTGAACTTTGACATCTGAATGATTTGACTTCACGTAATTGTCGTATATGTGTACAGCTTATGCATTTGGTATTTTTCCTAGTAAATGGATAACAAACCGATATGAGTTTATTAACTGAAGTACACACTGTTTTACCGCGCTCAATAAAACCACGACTAATTGAGGACACACTGGAGGAAGTTATCTCAACATCATAACTCACTTTGAAAGTCCTGTTGTACCAGTTTCCGTTTTGTCTTCGTCTCTGCACTGCAGATACAAAATGAACACACTGGAAGATAAAAGACACTCTTTGAGGCCACTCCTGTGATTTTAATTAAATAGGGGTCATGTGTATAGTCCACCTCCCACGTTTTAAGGAATTTAATCTTGTGTGTGTGTGTGTGCGTGTGTGCGTGTGTGCGTGTATGTGTGTGTGTGTGTGTGCGTGTGTGTTAGTCCCACGGTCTCAGCCATGTCACTCACAGCTCTGACCCGCTATGCCCTACGGCTTGGTGTGTCTGAGCCAAGGCGTGCAGGCAGACTGGGCTGGAGGTGAGATTGAAACAGAGACAGGCCTGCCTCTGCATCTGCCCCTTAACCCTATCAGTCCCGAGACCCCGGCAAAAATCAGCTTTTCATTATTCTGACTTTCATTTATCTGCATGTCCAGCCCTTATATTCAGCTTCACAATGAGGTATTTTACCACTTTCTTTTCAGAACAACCAGGGCTACAASKAGAACACAAAACAGTTTGACATAAACAGTTGCATTCGTGAGTTTTATTGACAAATGTCAAAAAATAAAACAAGTTCAGCCAAAGGAAAAAAAYGGATAAAAATGAGTTGATATGAACTGTGTACACAGCTTGTTTGCTCAGTGGGAAATGAATATCCAACAAGTCAGTGACAACTGTGTTTGGAGTTTGGAGTTTGTGACATCAACTATGTGATCGTATAACAGTATCATAGACACTATGTCCTGGGATTGATCTTCTACGTAGAAGAACCCCTTACCTAGTCTCAGCTTTTCATATATATTTTTTTGTATTTTGGCAGGTCAAACGATTCGAACTCTACAGACGTTTTTTTKGGGAAAAAGATCCGGGCTGGGCCTATTACGTATCCGCCCTTGTCTAGGAAACCCAGATCTAGCTCAGCCACCGTTAATCACACGGGCTAATGGATGGTACCAACGGATGCAGAAGAAATGTACGAATCCGAAGGTACAACCCAGAAGTATGTAGCTCGAATGCCCAATGTTTTAAAAGGGGTTAGAAGTCCAAAATCGTGCCAGCGTCGCGGTAGGACTCGTTGGGTGAATATAAACAGCCATGAAGGATGTTTCTTAGGTCTCCTGGCCTCTATCCTCTGTAGCCACACAAATCTGCCAGGAAATACAACCACACTTGCTATCTCTGTAGCTTTTCAGTCCCCTCCAAATTACTGTGTAGTCTGTGACCACTTCACACAATGGTTGTCTAGCTTCTAATAATTCAAAGCAGGCATTAACTTGAACTTTACCCTTTGGCTTTGTGAGTTACACCACTTATTAAGACTTCGCAGCAAGATAGTGGGCGGGAGTGGACCTTTCACTCAGCCCCATAAAAATTACTATTGTTAATGTATTTTGCACCTGACTGATTGTATAACAAAGGGTTCATGGGTAATTATTGCAGATGCTATTCATGCCACCGAAGCGCCATTTAATAGAGAGAGAAGAGAGAGGGAAAGAGAGGGATGTGGAGAGAGAGAGAGACTTACCATCATCGAAAACTCCTGAACAAATACAGAGTAATTGGTTTGGGCCAGCAGGGTAATTGGCTCGTTGAAGTTGAAAAAACAATGGCGAGGACGAGGAAGGCAGGAGGCGGGGGGGTGAGAGGGAGAGAGAGAACAACGAATGTTAATATTGCACAGCTCCTTAAAAAATATGATGACATCAGCACCAGAGGGATGGGGGAAATAGTAAATAACGTCCAGAGTCCGAGCGCTGTAAAGGTAAATAAGCGTATCATTAACAGGGATCGTTAGCATGTATCCCTTTCACTCTAATGTATTCACAAAGAGGTGAGAGACAAAGTCTTTAAGCTGAAGTGTCACTTTTGCAGCGGTGTAGGGGAGAAGGACTAAATTATATCCAGCTGAATAAGGGCTTCTGGCCTAGATGAGGTCATCGGTTCCCTGGTGGCCAGCAGAGAGGGGAGTGAGGGGGGTGAGGTGTACCAAAAATTAATTACTTAACACTGGGTAAACAAAGAGAGATGTGAAACCTCACGCTCTCCCCGGACACACACACACACACACGCGCGCCCGCGCACGTTGGAACAGAGAGCGAGAGGGGGGGAGAGGAGAGGTGACAGAGAGAGGGGGTTATATTCATTTTTCCCCTCCTCTGGGTAAGCAGAGAAAAAGGGAGATTTGATTAAATGGATGCCCAGGGGTCACGACCCTGTCTAAACACACTGCAGCTCTCAGCATTAATCAAATAACGGCAAAAAAATGTTGACCATGCCTGGGCTCTGCTCTGAGCTATCTGGGCTCTCTATGTTCACTGAGGGGACCTGTTGCCCAGTGATATACATAAAACAGAGAGTAGGATTAGAACAATGATTAAGCATCCGCCACCATATAGTTTCGTCCTACTGAGACCAGTCGAAAGGACTAGCGTACAGACAGTAGCGTTTAAATAGTGTGTGGTCCGTTCTTATTTGACAGGCTTCGTCATATTGTATTTCCTGAGGGCTGGAGGAGCTAGGCCTGGAGTGTTAGCAGCACACTGTGGGAGCGCGGGGGCTCCGGGGGCCGCAGGGGCTTGGGTTTCAGTCAGCGAGGCAGGTGTCTGGGCAGCGCTCCACGAGGGGGTGAATGTGCTCGCTATGGAGGATAGACAGTTGGGCCGTGGCGATATTGGCAGCAAGAAAAAGGTGGGCGATAAAGTAGTGTTCTTTCACGTCATTCTCCAACCCTCCTTGTTTTGTGACGATTACTTTATGTTTATCATTATTGGTGTATTTCAGTTTTAGCGTTGCTATTTGCAATGTACAAATCTACTTTTGGGGGGGGGCAGAGTAAATAATATATATATTTCTACCGCACCCTGCAAACGAATGGATCTGAGAGATTTTATATACATCACTCTCGGGCAAATACATATTTTAACCCAGTAGGGACAAAGAACCATTCTAGCCATTCTGTTGGTATCCACACTGAATAGGCTGGGGAGGGATACCCAAAGGGATNTCTGGGCTCTGGCTCTGAGCTCTCTGGGCTCTGGCTCTGAGCTCTCTGGGCTCTGGCTCTGAGCTCTCTGGGCTCTGCTCTGATCTCTCTGGGCTTTGCTCTGATCTCTCTGGGCTCTGCTCTGAGCTCTCTGGGCTCTGGCTCTGGGCTGTGTTCACTGAGGGACCTGTTGGCCTCTGATATACATGTACAGTAGACGGAGCAGGACTAGAACCAAGATAAAGCATCCACATCCTTACAGTTTAGTCATACTGAGACCAGTCAAAAGGACTAGTGTGCCTTCCTCCAAGCGAACAAGAGATGGAGTATACACTGTAGCATTTAAATAGTGTGTGGTCTGTTCTTATTTGACAGGCTCCATCACATAGTATTTCCTGAGGGCTGTAGAAGCCATGCCAGGAGTGTTAGCAGCACACAGTGGGAGCGCGGGGCTCCAGGGGGCCGCTGGAGATTGGGTTTCAGTCAGGGAGGCAGGTGTCTGGGCAGCTCTCCATGAGGGGTGATTGTCCTTTTAAACTTTAAACCTGCTATGGAGGATAGACAGTTGGGCCATGGAGTGTTCTCCAACATCATTATCCAATCCTCCTAGTTTTGTAACGATTACATTCATCTTTATTGTCTTCCAGTTTGAACATCGCTATTTTTAAATGTACAAATGTACTCTTTTTGAGCACATAAAATAATATGTATAACTACTGCACCCAGCAAACTAATGGATCAGTGAGATTTTATAGACATCACCTTCTCCAAATATACATTTAACACAGTAGGGACAAATAGTCATTCTAGCCATTCTGTTAGACTCCACACTGAAGAGACTGGGCAGGGATGTCCAAAGGGTTCCTGGTTTGGAAAGTGTTTTAGAGGGTGTTTCGAACAGGGAGGAATAAGCAGGCAGCATCACATGGAGTGGACAAGGAGTATTAACCAGTCCTGTTTCCCTCCTCTCTGACTAGCTTCTCACAATAGCCAGTGTCTAGCAGCCCTCTGGCAACCAGAATCTAAAGCCAGGCCAGCGCTGTCAAGTGTCAGGCCCAGAAAGCCCAGCCATTTGCGATGTTTCCAGTAGGATTACGCTAAGTGCACTTCATTCAGATCTGGAATGTATCTTTAATTATTACGAGACTGCCACCATACAAATGAAGTCCTCAGAGCAAAGCAGGGTTGGGGACTCTATCCTTGGCATTTGATTTGCATTAATGTAGTTACGGGTTTATTACCGGGTCGTTTTTCTACCTCGGCAAAGTTAGTTTTTGTTCAAGTAAACACACAAAAAATKTACAGTACCAGTCAAAAGTTTTGACATACCTACTCATTCAAGGGTTTTTCTTTATTTTTTGCAATTTTCTTCATTGCAGAATAATAATGAAGACATCAAACCATGAAATAACACATATGGAATCATGTAGTAACCAAAAAAGGGTTAAACAAATCAAAATAGATTTTAGATTTTAGATTCTTCAAAGTAGCCACCCTTTGCCTTGATGACAGCTTTGCACACTCTTGGCATTCTCTCAACCAGCTTCACCTGAAATGCTTTTCCAACAGTCTTGAAGGAGTTCCCACATATGCTGAACACTTGTTGGCTGCTTTTGCTACACTCTGTGGTCCAACTCATCCCAAACCATCTCAATTTGGTTGAGCTCAGGTGATTGTGGAGGCCAGGTCATCTGATGCAGCACTCCATCACTCAAATCACAAATCACAGGCCTCCCGGGTGGCGCAGTGGTCTAAGGYACTCTGGGTTCGAGCCCAGGCTCTGTCACAGCCGGCCACGACCGGGAGGTCCATGGGGCGACGCACAATTGGCCTAGCGTCGTCCGGGTTAGGGAGGGTTTGGCCGGTAGGAATATCCTTGTCTCATCGCGCACTAGCGACTCCTGTGGCGGGCCGGGTGCAGTGCACGCTGACCAGGTCGCTAGGTTGACGGTGTTTCCTCCGACACATTGGTGCGGCTGGCTTCCGGGTTGGATGCGCGCTGTGTTAAGAAGCAGTGCGGCTTGGTTGGGTTATGTTTCGGAGGACGCATGGCTCTCGATCTTTGTCTCTCCCGAGCTCGTAAGGGAGTTGTAGCGATAAGACAAGATAGTAACTACTAACAATTGGATACCACAAAATTGGGGAGAAAAAGGGGGTAAAATAAATAAATAAATTCACCCTTACACAGCCTGGAGGTGTGTTGTGCTGTTAAAAAACAAATGATAGTCCCACTAAGTGCAAATCAGATGGGATGACGTATCGCTGTGGTAGCCGTGCTGGTTAAGTGTGCCTTGAATTGTGCCTTGAATTCGAAATAAATCACAGACAGTGTCACCAGCAAAGCACCCCCACACCATCACATCTCCTCCTCCATGCTTCACATGCGGAGATCATCCATTAACCTACTATGCATCTCACAAAGACGCAACGGTTGAAACCACAAATCTCAAATTTGGTCTCATCAGACCAAAGGACAGATTTCCACCTTCTAATGTCCATTGCTCGTGTTTCTTGGCCCAAACAAGCCTCTTCTTATTATTTGTGTCCTTTATCAGTGGTTTCTTTRCAGCAATTCGATCATGAAGGCCTGATTCACGCGGTCTCCTCTGACCAGTTGATGTTGAGATGTCTCTGTTACTTGAACTCTGTGAAGCATTTATTTGGGCTGCAATTTCTGAGGCTGATAACTCGAATGAACTTAATCTCTGCAGCAGAGGTAACTTGGGGACTTCCTTTCCTGTGGTGGTCCTCATGAGAGCCAGTTTCATCATAGTGCTTGATGGTTTTTGCGGCTGCACTTGAAGAAACGTTCATATTCTATTGAATGTTCTCATTGAGTGACTTCATGTCTTAACGTAATGATGGACTGTCTTTTCTCTTTGCTTATTTGAGCTGTTCTTCCTATAATATGGACTTGGTATTTTACCAAATAGGGTTATCTTTCTGTATACCAACCCTACCTTGTCACAACACAGCTGATTTCTCAACGCATTAAGAAGGAAGGAAATTCCACAAATTAACTTTTAACAAGGACACTTGTTAATTGACTACCTCATGAAGCTGGTTAAGAGAATGCCAAGAGTGTGCAATGTCTTTAAGGCAAAGTATGGCTACTTTGAAGAAATATAATTTTGATGTGTTTAACACTTTTTTTGGTTACTACATGAATTCCATATGTGTTTTTTTCATTTCTTCACTATTATTCTACAATGTAGAAATTTTTAAAAATAAAGAAAAATTGAATGAGTAGGTGTGTCCAAACTTTTGACTGTGGCTGTATGTCACATCATGAGGTGATGGCATTCATGTGAATGTTAGTCTCTCAATTCTTTAAGCAGATATTTTGGGAGGAATTGGAAAAGGTAGGGAGGATGGATGGAAGGGGAGGTTGGAAGGGGGTTGGAAGGGAAGGGATGGAAGAGAAGGGAGGAGGAGGGAAGGGAAAGGAGGGAGGGATGAGAGGGGAGAGGGAGGAGGGTGGAAGGGAGGGATGGAAGTGAGGGATTAAAAGGGAGGAGAGGGGAAGGGAGGGGGAAGGAATGGAGGGAGGATGAGAGGGAGAGGAGGAGTTGGAGGAGGGGAGGAGGAAAGAGAGATGGAGGATAAGGGGCGGGATGGAGGAGGGTTGAAGGGAGGGTGAAGGGGATGGATAGAACGTGAGGATGGAAGGGGACGGGGTGGAAGGGAAGAGAGGAGGAGGGAGGG
>NC_036863.1:42186228-42206076 GCF_002910315.2 Salvelinus sp. IW2-2015 | reverse complement strand
TCTGGGCTCTGGCTCTGAGCTCTCTGGGCTCTGGCTCTGAGCTCTCTGGGCTCTGGCTCTGAGCTCTCTGGGCTCTGCTCTGATCTCTCTGGGCTTTGCTCTGATCTCTCTGGGCTCTGCTCTGAGCTCTCTGGGCTCTGGCTCTGGGCTGTGTTCACTGAGGGACCTGTTGGCCTCTGATATACATGTACAGTAGACGGAGCAGGACTAGAACCAAGATAAAGCATCCACATCCTTACAGTTTAGTCATACTGAGACCAGTCAAAAGGACTAGTGTGCCTTCCTCCAAGCGAACAAGAGATGGAGTATACACTGTAGCATTTAAATAGTGTGTGGTCTGTTCTTATTTGACAGGCTCCATCACATAGTATTTCCTGAGGGCTGTAGAAGCCATGCCAGGAGTGTTAGCAGCACACAGTGGGAGCGCGGGGCTCCAGGGGGCCGCTGGAGATTGGGTTTCAGTCAGGGAGGCAGGTGTCTGGGCAGCTCTCCATGAGGGGTGATTGTCCTTTTAAACTTTAAACCTGCTATGGAGGATAGACAGTTGGGCCATGGAGTGTTCTCCAACATCATTATCCAATCCTCCTAGTTTTGTAACGATTACATTCATCTTTATTGTCTTCCAGTTTGAACATCGCTATTTTTAAATGTACAAATGTACTCTTTTTGAGCACATAAAATAATATGTATAACTACTGCACCCAGCAAACTAATGGATCAGTGAGATTTTATAGACATCACCTTCTCCAAATATACATTTAACACAGTAGGGACAAATAGTCATTCTAGCCATTCTGTTAGACTCCACACTGAAGAGACTGGGCAGGGATGTCCAAAGGGTTCCTGGTTTGGAAAGTGTTTTAGAGGGTGTTTCGAACAGGGAGGAATAAGCAGGCAGCATCACATGGAGTGGACAAGGAGTATTAACCAGTCCTGTTTCCCTCCTCTCTGAGTAGCTTCTCACAATAGCCAGTGTCTAGCAGCCCTCTGGCAACCAGAATCTAAAGCCAGGCCAGCGCTGTCAAGTGTCAGGCCCAGAAAGCCCAGCCATTTGCGATGTTTCCAGTAGGATTACGCTAAGTGCACTTCATTCAGATCTGGGATTTATCTTTAATTATTACAGGACTGCCACCATACAAATGAAGTCCTCAGAGCAAAGCGGGGGTTGGGGCTTTTCTCCTTGGCATTTTGATTTTCATTAATCATGGACAAGTTAAAGCTTTACTACCGGGTTGTTTTTCCTACCTCTGCAAAGTTTGCACACTGCTTGTGTTCAAGTGAACACACTAAAAATGGACGTCACAAAACAGAGGTGGTGGCATGCATGCGAATGTCCCGTCCCAGATATCCTCTGTTAGCCTCTCATTCTTTTAGCTGTTATTTGGGGAGGCGGAGGGGAGGGGAGGGGAGGCGGGCAGGCAGTCTAATGTGGGTGAATTACGAGAGAAAAACCTTTATAGCCGAAGGCCCAGAAGAGAATGGGAGTAGACGGGAGAATAATAGCTTGTGTGACTGTCACGCCTGGAGAAATTCATCTGGCCCTGATGCCTGCCGCTCACTAAACAGTTAAAGATTCACAAGAAGGGAGAAACAGCTCCCTGGGTAATAGAAGTACAGAGCAGTCGCTAGAACAACAAGGTTATTCTTCAGGACGTTATTATGACATCTGTGTGCTAGTTAAACAGCTTGCGAATATGCTGATAAAACCAGGAGCTAATTTACGGCGCCATAAAGCCAACTTCACCTTCAGTTATTATCTGAAAATATTTATTACAGACAGTTAAAAAGTCTGAAATTAAATGCTTTATGGCCATTTATTCCCAAACCTAAAGTAAGCAGAGCCCAGCGCGTATTACGAGTCTGGTGTTTGTTAAAAACAAACTGGAATAATAGAGATAAGAGAATGGCACAGGAGAAGGGACATTTCAGCGCTCTTGGGTAAACACGGCTGCTGAATCAATTCACTAATCTGTCTCTGCTCTCGGACTGAGCCAGGCACATGAAATCCAGACTGGTCTCCCATCTTTCTCCCCCCTCTCTTCCAGTGTTGGTTTTCATTAAATATAGCAGGAGAGACTGGTCCCCCCCACCTCTGAGGCTGAATGACTTGGAGGCCATTGTTGTTGGCCTTCCCTGCCAATGAGCCCTAGAGCCCTACACCTTCCTGCCTCACAGCCACGATGTTCCATCTGGCCTCAGAGCTGGAGGTTAGCTCACATGATTGTGGAATACTCTGATAGGGGAAATAACATTGACTATGATGTTAAACTCTTAACAACGTACAGACCTCTTTCCACAGGGGCTATGTTCTGATCACCAATTATAATGACTTGAAGTTCAAGTGAAATGTTACTGGAATTATGACGTCCCACGGATATTTAATTTTCCTTTTCATTTGACATACCTACTATAAACATCTCACCGTTCTGGAAAGATACTGTAGCTACCTGAACGGCAAAGAGCGGATGGAGTGTTTCTTAAAGAGAAAGAGACTAATTGCAGGATCAGAGACAGTAGAAGGTRATATTCCTGTGGAACTTCATACACTTGCTGAGGGCCTTTGTAGCTGAGAACTCAGTGATTGAGGGTGAGTCGTGGGAGAGATGAGGGAGTGAGAGATTATGTTAATCAGACAGAGATTTGAATTCCACGGCCCTGGGAGTATTCCTTCGACGGTTATTTACTTATGGCACCATCCAGATAACTGGCTAGATAATAGCTGCACAATATATCACTGGATTCATTTTGTCTNCCCCCCCACCCGTGGCTCCCCCCTCAGAGGCTGAATGACTTGGAGGCCATTGTTGTTGGCCTTCCCACCCAACGAGCCCTAGAGCCCTACACCTTCCTGCCTTCCAGCCACAATGTTCCAGCTGACCTCAGTGCTGGAGGTTAGCTCACATGATTATGAAATACTCTGTTCAGGGAAATAACATTGACTATTTTGTTACACTCTGTTCACCAAACTCTTGAACAACATACAGACCTTTTCCCACAGCGGCCATCTTCTGATAAAAAAAAAAAAGATTGTGACACAAAGTTCAAGTGAAGTGTAAGTGCAATTATGACTTTCCGCCCCGCGGATATTTAATTTTCCCTTTCATTTCACTTATCTAGTATAAACATCTCACCTAACTGATAGCTCCCCTGAACAGCAGAGAGAGTGTTTTTTGAAGAGTAAGAGACTACTAGCAGGATCAGAGATAGTAGAAGGTAATATTCCTGTGGAACTTCATGCACTTGCTGAGGGCCTTTGTGGCTGAGAACGCAGTGTACGAGTTATCGAGGGCGAGTTGTGGGAGAGACGCACGAGAGAGATTATGTTAATCAGACAGAGATTTGGATTCCACGGCCCCGGGTGTATTCTGTCAACGGTTATTTACTTATCGCACCATCCAGATAACTGGCTAGATAATAGCTGCACAATATACCGCTGGATTCATTTTGCCTCTAATCCCTTTCCCACCAGTGTGCATTTCCCTTTTGTTTGAGTAATGAGCTGTAAAATTTAATAATTCACTTTTTTTCCTTGCGATATAGTCGCTCCAGATGGATAAGAAAATGGTAGTTCCGGAGTAGAGAGGCTCTTTAAGTGAAACAAGCATGTCCCTTTAAAAATCATATTTTCCCCTCTCATCGCTATAATGCTTCAGGGCGAAGGTGGGATGGCTCAATCTGAATAGGGCTTGAAAAAAAAATCTCTCCCGCTATAAATTATGGGAGTTGTTAACACCAGTGTCCTCGCTCTGCCAAGATAATATGCAGAACATACTAGCGCGTTCATTCACGTTTCTTCTCCGGCAGTGTGTTACCCTTCACCAGGCTGGCGGGTGTACGTGTGTACGTGCCTGTGTGTGTGTACACGCCTGTGTGAGTGTGTGTGTGTGTGAGAGAGGTGCTGTGCTGACAGGTCTATGGGGATGTGACCCATGCAGGCTATGTCTCCTCTAATGGGCTCTTGTTAATGTGGGTGTTTGCTGTCTCTTTACTCATTCAGGCCCCTCTCTGTGTATGCTGGTGTTGAGGCTCAGATCCTGTTCCCAGGCCCATAAACTAGTGGGGAATTGGCAGGGGAGACCAGGGCAGGGAGGGGTGGGTGCTAGGCTAGGGTAGGAGGCGGGGTTACACAAATAGGGAACTGACCTGTTGATAGAAGGACTGCAACACCGCAGGCCTTTTCTTTAATAGTCTTTAATATGTCCCTCCCTTACGACTCCTTCACCTGTAATACCGCGTTTGTCTGTATTTAAATTGGGTGTATGTGGCGAACCCAATGTGTCACACGTCGGCGGAGTTTCCAATGGCTTTCAGAGTGGTTCTCTTCTTTCGTCGCCCACCCTCTCATTCCACAGCTTCTGAACCCAGACAATGAAAACAATAAGATAGGAGCCTCTCTCTCTCTCCTCTCTCTTCTTCCCCACTCCCCTCATTCTGATTTCATGGTCCGGCTGTTGTGCTCTTTTGTCCGTGCATTTATTTCACCCCTCTGGCCAACTATTGTAAAAACAATACTATTGAGTATTTTGTTTATTCATTCATTTCGTCTCTGTCTGTCTGTAGGCGGCATGGCCATCTGCTTGATGAAATAAGATGCGCTAATGAAAGAGACTGTTGTGTTCTCTGTCTGTCTCTCTCTCGCTCTCTCTCTGTCCCTCTCTATCTTTCTCTTCTCTCGCGTACACAAATGCTCAGAGCCCCTAATGGGAATGTTGGGCCAGCATGGTCCTTCTCCGCCTAGTTGTAGAAACAGGACTGTGGGGCTATAGTTTCACTAGTGGGACCACCACCCTCTGCTCGTGTTTTGTTCAGTGACCGGGACATTAAGTTACAGTACAGAGATTCACCTCTGAGCTTAGCTTAGCTATTTAGGTGTAACATTTCAAAAAAGAAACTAACATCAAACTGGAAGTTTTTTTGTATTAGAAAATGTGTGATTGAAAGTGAGATCGGAAAAAAAACCTGATGTTTAAATGTTTTAGAAGAGCAAATTAGTTGAAAGATGGTCTGTTTAATTTCTGACATGTATTTTTGGAGTTGGACAATGTACGAATGTATCCCTCATAGCCAATACACTTTGTGCTGTTGTGTTCGTTGCATGTTTGTTCATGGATAGCAGCGTATGGCCACGATGTCCATCCATTCCACCACTCTGGAACAGTTGATGGCAGGTTGAATTATTCAGCACCCTCTTGTATGGCCGTCCTTATTACCCCTGTTCGGCCCACTCCATAATGTAAACATCAATAATGTATATTGTATTATTTTACCTTGGCGGGGGTGCCTGCCTATAGCAAAGACTTGTTGTTGTCTTTAGATGTAGATGGAGGGAGGGGGGCAAAAACAAAATGTCTCCACGATGGCATGTGTGTGTGTACTAGCGTCGTAGCCGCCTTCAACTGGAGAATAGAGATGAGGTGGAAGTGAATTGCGTTGACATGGTCAGACTCTTCTGTCCCTGTGCTCTAAACTAAAACTATTCCAAATGACACGTCTCTATCGAGGACGTGTGTGTGTGTGTGCTGAAAGGGCCTGTGATGGTCACTAGCAGAGTAAAGTAGCTGATCAGACAGATGACGGGTAAAAGGCCTCACCCGGCTCCCCCCACTCGCCTACCGGCCTTCCCCAGACACAAGGATCTCCTCTCCTGCAGGGAGCAGCCCGCTGACCTGGAGATGGCCCTTTTCATTACTGGCATTCCAACACTGTATTTGTTTAAAAAGGAATCAATTAAATCGAAATCTCTCTGAAAGCAGGCTCTGCTAGAAAAACACTGGCTGGTCAATGTTTAGATTGTGCAGAGGCTGCATCTTTTTCCACTCCCTCTGTTTTTATTAGAACAAAAACACACAGTCTTAATTGCTTTATGCAAAAGCACAACACTGTCGGACACAATCCCCTCTCCTACGTGTTATTTTCTTTTCATATAGCCATTGTTTTTTCTCAAGGCGAGCCTCTCTGGAAGAAGAGCCTCCTTCCCCAACCTCCCCGCCGTATTCCCACTTAATCCGTGCGTGTTTTGAAACAGAAATCATTTTGTAATAAGAAAAGAATCTCGATAAACAGAGATGTAAAAAGTTGGCCTCGACCGAGAGGCAGGAAATCTTATGCTTCTGGGCTGTTTTTCTTACGCACATGTTCTACTCCTCTCTCTCTCTGTTTGCAGAGAAAATGACCTGTGCGTTTTTTTTTCTCTTCCATGGGATGAACTTGTCCTCTGCTTTCACGGCAGAGTCTTCTCATGCTTACTGTGGGTCACAGCTGTTGCGTGGGCCAAGTCGAGTACAAACGGGAAATAGCTAAACCACTTAACCTTGTCCGTTGTAACTCTCGCCCTTTTTACATCATTGTCCATTGAACTCCTCATTTGGGATTCTTGAAAGACCATGTTATGTCTATAAGCAATCATTTGTGAGGACATGTGTATGTGCAGTAGGTTAGGTTGAGATAACCAAAGGTGGGGTCAGTGCAGAAACCCACTCGAACAGCAACCATACAGTAGGACTAACATGTCAAGCAGGACCATAGTACAATACTAAACTAGGAGTGAATGTCTTTATTTGCCGCCGTCCCACCGGATGCAGCCAATGATGCATATCTTCCAAATATTAAAACACACTTTCCAACTGTGGTTTCCAATTGACATTAAGTTCACTAGGAACCCTCTGGTCCACCTATGTGGAACACGGGTTTATGAATGATTCATCATTGACATTTGTCATGTAATGCTTATGTAGGCACTCACTCGATTGCGTTCCTGCCTACCTCCCTATCCAGGCGTCATTTGTCTGGGTCAGCCCTGCTTTGCCTTTTCCCCTTTTGTAAAGGGATGTAAATGAAAGGGTTCCAGCTCAGTTAGTACTGAAAGTAAGTGTTTTGTTTTTCCTTTCGGAGTACAACACCTTGAACAGGAAAGTACTGAGCTCAGCTAGCTATAGCACACCCAGTATAGTGCACTGTGTCACCCTCTGAGGGCCTCCTTTCCTCACCTATGGATGTGTGTTCCCCCTCTGTCGTTTCACCCTCTCTATCACTTCTACACTCATCGTCCTGTCCCTGCTTCTAACCTTTCTCTCGCTCTCGCTCTCTCTCTTTCCCCTCCCTTCCTCCCTTCCTCTCCCCTCTCTTGCTCTCTCTCTCTTTCCCCTCCCTTCCTCCCTTCCTCTCCCCTCTCTCGCTCGCTCTCTCCCTCTCTCTCTCTCTCTCTCTCTCTCTCGCTCTTTCCATTCCCTTCCTCTCTCCCTCTCCCCTCTCTTGCTCTCTCTCTCTTTCTCTCTCCTGCTGCTGTGAAGATAATGAGACAATGACGCTCCAGTGTTCTTGTAAGCCCCTGTAAACAAGACCCGAGACAAGTTCAAAGGATTTGTTAAATTATTGACATTTAATTGGAGGTGCTTTTGTGCAGCCTTCTGAAATGCTATTCCCTGTCTCTCGGTCGCCATGGCAGCTAATGAGCGCAACAGCTATTCACCCTGTCAGTATGTGACGCAGGACCCCAGAGTTCCTCCCAATACTTTCATTGTGTCACACAAGTGCTCCTGGACACAGATGAAACAGGCAGGCATTTTTCAACCCAGGAAATGATACCAAAAGAGAATAAGAATCTGAGTGTTGCTGGTGAAGTGTTGTGTGAGCAGGAGGGGAAGGAAAGGACACGGAGGAGTTCACACATCTTTGAGTTCATTTTTTCGAGCCCTTTTGAAAGTCAGATTTGAAATGTGCAGAAAGAGTGTGTGTTTAGAGAATTTGCCTGTGTCTGTCTCAGATGCACGTATGTGTTTGCATTTTTGAGTAACACTTTATTTGGATCGTCCATCTCTAGATGCTCTACAAGCTATCAGTAACATTTCAACTAGCTAGCTACTAACCCTAGCCCTAACCACAACCCTTATCCTAAGCTTAAACTTAACCCTTAACCCTTACCCTTATTCTAAACCTAACCCTTACTGTATCCGTAGCAAGCAGTTGCTTATCAACAGATAGTTTGTTGACAGTATGTCCATCTGTAGAGCATCTATAGATGGAAAATCTGGACTATCCAAATAAAGTGTGGTCATTGGTTGGTGATGAACCAAATGTAGCTGCTGCAGAGTGAGAGTGAGAGTGAGAGAGAGAGAGTGAGAGAGAGAGAGAGAGAGAGTGAGAGTGAGAGTGGGAGAGGGAAATAGAGAGAAAATAGAGAGAGAGTGAGCGAGAGAGAAAGAGAGAGAGAGAGTTTTTCAGGTGTGAGGAGAAAGTCACATTTCCACCTGGCTAATAGCTCTGCAGCTGTCCTCCAGTGGTCCCTATGGAGCTGTCCGAGGCAGGCCATTTAGCACTCGACACACACACGCACGCGCACACACACACACACACGCGCACACGCACGCGCGCACGCACACACGCGCACGCACACACGCACACACACACACACACACACACACGTACGCACACACACGCGCACGCGCACGCGCACGCGCACACGCACACACACACAGTACTAGACCAGTGTTCGGGCACATGCAGAACATGTATAGTTTGTCTTCTCTACATATCCTCCCCTCTCCCTCTCTGTCTGGTCACGCTCCCCTGTGTGCCCACCCTGACCTTGCGGCTAGCACTCAGGGGTCGCGCTGCTGTGCTAACGCATGCGATAATGCTGTTTACATAGACTTTAAGTGGGGTGACATTACAACCCAGGCGAGTGTCTCTGCACCTCCATGTCAGAGAAAAGAGCTCATTTCCATAAGCCCGGGCTATGCTAAAAAAAAAAAAAAAAAAAAAAAAGCCTTGCTCATTTATGTGCTGAATAGTAATTGAATTGCTGCTGCTGTTTCAGGTGAGGCTGCGGATGCGAAGGGCAGAGGAGGAGGAGGGGGGAGGAGAGACAAGAGGGCAGGGATGGAACCTGACATTATCAATTACTTTGCAGTATTTCTACTGCCAGGACTCAACACTGATATGATATCTTCCAACTCCACAAACCAGTGCTGAAACAAATCACTAGCCCGGGAACACTGATTAACACGCTAGACCCTGTTCTGTCATCAATAGCATTTTACACTGTAAACTATTTAACTGTACACAGTGAAGTGGTTTTACAGCTGCCCCATGTACAGTGATCCCAGCACTTTATGGCACACTCCACAGTAGTAGAAGCTCATTGTAAAGTTAAAGAGCAGAGGAAACAGTCAGCAGCAAACGCACAAGAATACAAAAACACTTCAATCTAAGAAAATATTATGAAGAGAGGCACCCTCAATATAACTTTATGGGTGAGGTTAAACATTAGGTGAGGTTTGTATGGGCAGCCAGTAGATATCCCACTGCTAGAGGGAGAGGAGAGAGTGATAATATAATTAGAAACAGCCAGGAGGCTTGGGCCTGGGCACTCATTACATCTACTTCTGCCCAGCTGCACTGGGCTGGGCTGGGGTAGTAACTCTTACTGTAGCTACACGTGGAAGTACTCCGGAGCTCGTTCCGGGCTTCCCTCTGCTTCCAATTTACTTCACCCCCCCCCCGTATGATTGATTGTTTTCTACTGCACCAACTATATTTTAATTGATGAAAGCGGTTGAGAGATTAGCAGGCAGGACAGTGATGGTTAGGATGTCAGCACGTCGTGTTGACTGGAGACTTGAGCCTATAGAGAAAAGGCCCTGGTTCTCGTCTCCGCGACTCTTTCCCTTCGTCAGTTGCCACGGAAGTTTTGAACCGTCAAGAAAAAGTAAAGAAAGTGTTATAGGGGGGCCACGGCTGAGTTGCTATCACTATCTCTCCCTCGATGTCTTTCTGCTAATTTGGCGTTTCGAAGATCTTAAAGCCTTTTCAAGCACTGGGTTTTCAGGAACCCAGTTTTCACCCGAGGCGTCTCGATGATCTTTGTGACTGATTGATCTGCTTTCTTCTTCGTTTTTTCAAAGAAAGGCACCCTTTTGAGTGATGCCAGGAGATTGAGCTAATGATAAGATATTCCGCTAATTGCTATGAAATTAGACTCTGCCATCCAGGCTGTAATTACTTGTGCCGTGCTTTGTGTTCAGGGATAGTTGAGCGCCGCTCCCCTGCGCTGCTGTCACGCCATCCTGTCAGGGCAGAAAGCTAGAGCCCGGTCGGTCACGTTTTCACTTGGGCCTCAGTATTGCTGAAGATGCAGTTTGTCCCCCCCCCCTCGGTGTTGTTGTTGCGGGGCCGTTTATCGGATTGCGAGTCTCCTCTGCCGAGGAGAGCGGAGTGGCCCGGTCGGCCGGTGAGGGAGTGCCCTTGCGGGGACAGCAGCGGAGCGCCACATCACATCGCACCGATCAATTCTGCATCATTTGCATTACAGTGCGCCGTTAAGTACAGATGTGGACATCGATTGGCATGCACRAATGCATTCCAAAGCAGCAGGGGCGGGGTGGAAGGGATGGGGAGAGCTCAGTGGGTGGAGGCCACCAGGGCAAAGGGGTGCACGGATAGAGGGGGCCCAGATTTGCTGTGCTGGCTGGCCAATATCAGCCCACTACCSTGAGCTTTTAATTAAAGACCTGCTTTTATATGACCCCTAGTTACATCAAACGCATATCTCTGAAGCGTTACTAATAATAAGCGCTTTGTTATAGCTGACTACATCCAATTTCCAATTTATATTTACAGTATAATGTCCATGTTTTTTTTGTATGAATTCAATTTGTTTGACATTATTTTAGCGTTGAGCGCATAGGAACAATGTGTTTAGATCCCCCCGACCCTTTTTTTGTTCTTATATAACGTATATTCCACTTCCATTTAGGCTCTTTCTTTTTGTGTTCTAAAACCATTATGAGCGTGTGACCGTCATCTAAAAATGGATTCAGTCATTTTTCGCTCTCCAGTGCCAAATGTAAACGCTAGCCGACATGGGCTTGGCGGGTCTGTCTGTCTGTCTGTCCATGGACATGGGTCCTCAGTGGAGGCTGATTTGACAGACAGGCAGGAAGCCGAGCACACCGAATATTTCAATAACGCCGCCAGGAAAAAGCAGATCGATACAGCCAGAGATAACAGCTCTTTCAGAGAGAGGAGGTTCATTGACGCAGAGACGAGCTCAAGACGGAAAGACACACAGCGCTCAGACAGACAAGACCACCGCCCCTCCTCCTGTCCCCCCCCCCGGGCATGCCTGGTCAAACACACTCCAGAGGGTTAGATTAAAGGCGGGGTCACCGGGATACACTTCTGGCCCCGCAGGGTTACAGGCTCGTTCCGCAGGCTTTACTGGTGCTAACCATCATAATTGATTATTTTCATTTGAAATGGGGATAGACAGCCCCCTTCACGTGTTCGTCTTTCAGTCAGTTGGAGATGGAAAGGATAGTGAGGGACAGCAGGCAGCAGACCCTGAGTGTTTGACCAGCAACGTGCAGGTGATCCACACACTTCTACTAGAAGAATTATGAAGCACGGCTTGACCACAGGCAGATCTGGCCCTTTACCACAGTGGTTTAGCACTATACATTTTAAATATGTAATAACTCTTTGGTTATCCTCAGACGTGCTTCCTTTATGTTCATGAGGATCTACTATATCTAGGTTAACTCTTCAACAAAGTCCGGCCAAAACCAGTTCACTAAACTGCAGATCGTTCTTTTAAACTACCCATACACTTTTTCCTTTTGATTCTACTGTGTGAAGCTGGGAAACTTTGTATCAGTATCAGCTGAAAAAAGACTTTCCTCATCTTTAACACGCACACCTCTCTCTCTCTCTCTCTCTCTCTCTCAAAGTCATAACCTTGGCAGTCCCTCGTTCAGCCCCCTCCCTTTCTCCCCTTCCTCCTCTCCCTCCATCCTTCTCTATCTCTCTCCCCCATTGTTTCGGGACATCAAATGCACCTCCGCATGCACACGGTGCGCCTCACAATGGCCTCCTGACAGCTCCGGTGGACATTAAAGGTTCCCGTTGACAGACCGGAGGGGAGAAGGGAGAGGCGGTCCTTACAAGATCTGTTGCCTGGGCTAATGAAAAAGATTTATTAATGTTTTTAAAAGTCGGCATTAGCCCTATCTGGAATATTTAATGGTTAGGATCACGTTTCAGATCTTTTCATGGCTCTCTCTCCGAGGTGTGATTTATTTATTTATGACGCGCGTTTTGTTAAACGAGTGCTCCCTGTCAAGGGATTGGTGCTTGGTTGAGATGCACCCCCCCCCCCCCCCCCAGCCCTGCCTCTAACACGAGCCTGTGTGCTGCTTTCTGCTCTGACTCCCTCACACTTCATCAGCTACCCAAGGGCCTAACATAAAAATAAAGAGGGGATGCAGTAGAAGCCAGGTTCAGTAGCACACCAACAGAATCGAATGTACTCACTAAACCTTGTTTATTAGTGCATATGATATATCGGGGAAGGATAGCTTGTCTTCGTGTGTTTGTGAGAGACTGGACGCCCTTTCCTATCTTTGTGTTCTTCTGGCTGGCTAGTGTCAGCTGGATGCCCCTATGCCTCCCATAAAGACAGCGCTGACAATACTGCAGTGATTAGAGGCTGCTCTCTTTCCCCGGTAAAAATAGACCTGTTATCACCATGAGGGCAGTCCTAAGAGTGTGTGTGTGTGTGTGTGTGTGTGTGTGTGTGTGTCCATCTGTGTCTGTGTGTATGTGTATTTGTGATGTATGTGTCTATTGTGTGTGTGTGTGTGTGTGTGGTGTGTGTGTGTGTGTGTGTGTGTGTGTGTGTGTGTGTGTGTGTGTGTGTGTGTGTGTGTGTGTGTGTGTGTGTGTGTGTGTGTGTGTGCACGTGTTCATATATGTAAATACACTTGTGTAACTGTACTCACTGTATGTTCTTCTCCAAAGCTGTTCTGCTCTGTGATCTGCATTTAACAAGTTATTTTTCATCTTTCATTGTCAGTTACTTTTACCCAAAGGGCCTTTTGCACTCCCCCCCCCCCCCACCCAACACTTTACATTCCTTCCCATGCAACCCAGCTTGTTTCCTGATATTGCACATTGTTTGGGAACTTCAAAAGGCTCCATTTACAACATGGGTCCATTTAAGACTGTAAAGGAATCTATATCGTATGGTCTGAATTACCCCCCCCCCCTCCTTAAGTACTCGCATGGGAAGAAACGAATCAGAACATACGCGGCAAAACAACGTTTCTCCATTGGATCTTGATATTCACGTCTTCAACTACGTCGAAAAAGTAAGGTTTAACCTCCCATCCAAAGGTATATACAATTGATATACATTTATAGCACCGGATTCCAATTCCCCCCTGCGAACTAAACCATCCAGTGGGGTTGAGCAGGCCTGGAATCTTTAGGCTGTTAGCTGCGTGAAAGGGGAGGGATCTGCCCCCGATGTGTTTAACCTTGGCAGAGGGCTGACAGGGAGGCCAAACGGGGGGGTCACCACTGAGCTGAGCGGCCCGGAGTGGACCACTGTGCTGTAGATGGGTGTGGGTGAAGGAGTTAATGCACGAGCAAGCGACATGGCTCTCTCTCTAAGCCCCTGAATCCCCCTGAGACCTCCCCCTGCTCAGCAGCCCTCAAAACCCCTCGGCTCCTCCTCCACTCTATGGATGGATGTAATGAGGACATTATGTGGCAGATGTAGCTGTGTGTAACAGTTTTAGCTGCATGTGTACTGGTCTGTGAGTGTTGTTTTATGTGGCTGTTAAAATGTGCCTCCACAATGCTTGTTTATGAATGTGCCGGAACAAAGGCCTCAGATTCTCCAGCACAGTTTCTATCACCCGCTAGCTAGCCTTAGTATCAAAGCTGCTTGTTCGTGGCCCTCGGGGGCCTCCTCTGTGTTTTTTTACACATCTCTCTCCGGCCTCCTGGGGCTCCGGAGCTGTTGTAATTGGAGAACATGCTTATTCGGGAAAGGGCCACTATTAGGCTAATTGCAAACTGCTTGGCGAGAGGACTTTTATACCTACGTCAAAATAAAAGCGCCGGGTCTTTTGATGGTACCAAATCCGCTCCTACAGCTTGCCATTGATTTTTTTCTTCCTCTTCCCTGCATCAAATTAAAGAGGAGCTAGTAGGTGAAATAAAATGAACGTAAGTCAGAAGCTGACAAACAGACCCGCTGGAGGAGGAGTTGTGTTCAGTACTATCAAAGGTGTAGTGATGCTGGAGACATTTGTAAAGGAGAAACTGTGTGCGTACGTGGGGGTGACCCACAGACCTGTGGCCCTGTAAAAGCAGGCTGTGCATGTGTGTGTGTCTCCAGGGACAGAGGTTCCACTCAGCTCAGTGACCTTCACCTTGTTGTCCTCTGACTCTCCCTCCATCCTCCACCCTCCTGCACTCTCCCTCCTCCACTCTCGTTCCATCCTCCACCCTCTTCCACTCTCCCTCCACCCTCCTCCACTCTCCCTCCACCCTCCTCCACTGTCCCTCCCTCCACCCTCCTCTCCCACTGTCCCTTCCCTCCTCCTCACCCTCCTCTTTCCACTGTCCCTCCATCTCCCCCTCTTCCACTCTCCCTCCATCCTCCTCCTCTTCCACTATCCCTCTTCACCCTCCTCCTCCTCCACTCTCCCTTCCCCCCTCCTCCTCCACTCTCCCTCCACTCCTCCTCCTCCACTCTCCCTCCACTCTCCTCCTCTCCACTCTCCTCCACCCTCCTCCACTCTCCTCCTTCCTCCACTCTCCCTCCACCCTCTTCCTTCTCGCACAGCTCTCCTCCCTCCTCACTCTCCCTCCTCCTCATCCTCCACGCTCCCTCCTCCTCCTCCACTCTCCCTCCTCCTCATCATCCACTCTCCTTCCACCCTCCTCCTCCACTCTCCTTCCACCCTCTCCTCCAACTCTCCTCCACCCTCCTCCTCCACTCACCCTCCATCCTCCACCCTCCTCCTCCTCCACTCTCCCTCCACCCTCCTCCTCCACTCTCCCTCTACCCCTCCCTCCTCCTCCACTCTCCTCCATCCTCCACCCTCCTCCTCCTCTCTCCATCCTCCATCCTCCACCTCCCTCCTCCACACGACCCACTCAGACATCATAATGGAGCTGCTCTCAGCTGGAGGACGTGTCATTTAGCATGTAAAACAGAGATATACCCTGATCCTACGCTGATGTGAGAGATCAATGCCGTATCAGGACATGGAATGGGTATCCTATGGAGAAGGAAGTGTTGCTTAATCGAGGGCGAGATAAGAAAGTGGCTCATCTCCTCTATTATAATGCTTCATGTTTTATAACCTACGAAATAACACTGTATTATATTAATCTGGGGGTATTTTTCTCACCATTGAACATGATATGGGAAGATATCAACTCAATTCT
Source organism: Salvelinus sp. IW2-2015 (assembly GCF_002910315.2). Classification (NCBI taxonomy): domain Eukaryota; kingdom Metazoa; phylum Chordata; class Actinopteri; order Salmoniformes; family Salmonidae; genus Salvelinus; species Salvelinus sp. IW2-2015. The sequence goes on along the minus strand of NC_036863.1, from coordinate 42,190,836 downwards.
AATTCTAATGCCTGAAAGAGAACATTTACTCAATTATTTACAGCATCACTTCTATTTGTCCTTTATTCTGTAAATGTGTAGGTTCCCCAGTCTTGGCTAGAGAACCTCTAGACCAAGAGCCAAGTGTTGTGTATTAGTAATGTGTAATATTACTCTGTACACAAGATGAGGGCAATTTGCAACTAATTGCTGATACCTAGCAGATGCACATGTCACACATCTCTAATTTAAGCCACCACATCGTAGGCCTATTGACTTGATTGTGTGACTTGTGAACCATGACAAACAATCCAATGGCCATGTCTCCTGGAGCGTGTGTTCCTGCGTGCGCTTTTAAATCTGTTGGCCAAACACGTTAGCGAGTGTCCGAGCATGGCTAATGAATGTTTATGGCCTAGCAGGACGCACAGGCAATGACAGGAAATTGATCAGATGAATATTACCATGGTTACCTAAGTGGGAGAGGGGGTTTAGTGAATTTATTTATGTAAACTGAGGAGGGCTAGAATCCTAYTGGCACACTGCTAATATACTGTATGAATGTTGTACATTTACTGTACAGTAATCGCTCGTGGACAGACTTTTTAAACGCAAGATTTTAGCTCTGGGTTAACCGAGATGAACCGTACAGTACATTTCACTTTCCTCATGCACATTATGTTGACTATGTAAATAAGATCCAGTCTAGGATCCCCATAAATGTCATAAATCCAGTACAGATGTCATAGCTCCTTGTTAATAGCCATGCATGGCAACTGTAGTTTGCAGGAATAGCAAAGATGATATGGTGACACATAGAAACAGAGATGTTTGACATGCCAGAGAGGGCAGAGAGAGAGAGAGAGAGGCTCGACTGTTACAGCCAGGGCTCACTAATCTGCCTCTGAGTGGCTCCTGAAACAGGCACCAGCTCACCCTTTGTTGTCATAGCGCTGTTTCCCAAAACATATGGAGGAAAATGGGAGTCAATACTAGAGGCATGATGGGTAAAGGCCTGAGGACTGAGAAGAGGATTCATCAGCAGCACCATGTTGTGGATTAATGATTTATGAGCTGTCTACCTGACAGCATGCCATATCAGCAGGCTGCCATCCCCCCTGTAACAGTCTGTCTATTCTGCCTGCTTCCTTATTATGTGGCACATGATGATGGCCACTCCATAACCCACCCAGATGGCTAGTTGTACGCTCAGAACAATAGGTATTTTCTCTGCTAGGGGGTGGTTTTTCTTTTTTTTTCTAGCTGTACAGTACAGTTAGTATCTGTGTTGCTATATCCCTCTGTCCTCTGCTAGTCCCTATCTCTGGGGAGCGGATGGGCCTTTGATACAAATCACCATTTTCCCCCAGTACCTCTCAAAATGGTGTGTAAGCTGTTAGAGGAATCAAAAGCATTTAATCAACTCAGGCTGTTGCAATTTGTTTGAAACAGTATGGGGTCAGAGTGACCCTGAGACCTCGCAAATGCATTACGATTCCAAATATGGGGTAGGGGATTAATTTGGGTATTTAGCTATTGCCTGAATGCAAATTTGTACGCATGAAGTGTCCCTTGGAATTGCAAAACGCAGGAGCGGTGGCGTTTGAATAACTCAATAACTTAACGAGTGGTGTCAATCGGGCGAATGAGTCTTAACCCCCTCAACCCTTAACCATTGACCTCCTGCCTTGTAAACAGGGACAAATCCTGCCCCTTGGCCCCTGGCTTGTGCTCTCCAGGTTGCAGCACATCAGATATTCCACCTTCTAATCCCATGCTAATCTGACAATTTATTCATTACAGGTTTGCCACCAGCACAGGAGGAATGGAGAGGGACAGGAGTGGGGGGTGGTGGGGGTGATGCGGACTCGTAATCTGTCACCCTTGGTCAGTGAAGTGTCCCCCCCTGGCATACTGTGAATGGTATCTCTGTTTCAGTTCTGTGGATGGGCCAATTTGTCAGGTTCCTTGTTTCCACAGGTGGGGTAGGGTGCGGAGGTGGGGGTGGGGCTTGGTTAGTCCCTAGGTCCGGGTGGTTTCACACACTACACGCTCTGGAGATCAAAGCCCAGCCTGTCAGCATTCAGACTACACATATCGCACTCTTCTAGTAGGGACTATGTCCCTAAAGTTCAGCTGTAGTTTGAAATCCCAACAGACTGTCTTTCCTTACAAGTCCATATGTTGTTTTATTGAAACAGCTTTGTTTTCATGTCTTGTTATTCATCCGGTTGCAGAACATGCTCCCTGTGCAGAGCAGACCACACCGAAGAAGAAAAAAATCCTCACACTCACTGACATATTTTCTCATGGGAACTTCAGACACGTATTATCTGTAATAATCTTGTGTTCACAAAAAACATGAGGGCAAAAAAGCAAAACAACACAGATGGGTGGGAAAAAAATAGTTTTGTCGGAAGCCCTGACTTGGAGAGGACTGTGGCTGTTCAGTGAGGAAGCCCTGACTTGGAGAGGACTGTGGCTGTTCAGTGAGGAAGCCCTGACTTGGCAGAGGACTGTGGCTGTTTCAGTGAGGAAGCCCTACTTGGAGAGGACTGTGCTGTTCAGTGAGGAAGCCCTGACTTGGAGAGGACTGTGCTGTTCAGTGAGGAAGCCCTACTGTGGAGAGGACTGTGCTTTCAGTGAGGAAGCCCTGACTTGGAGAGGACTGTGGCTGTTCAGTGAGGAAGCCTGACTTGGAGAGGACTGTGGCTGTTCAGTGAGGAAGCCCCTGACTTGGAGAGGACTGTGGCTGTTTCAAGTGAGGAAGCCCTGACTTGGAGAGGACTGTGGCTGTTCAGTGAGGAATTGAGTCTGTTTGTAGGTACAAGAGCCACTGGCCCTCAGTGTTTACATCTTCCCATGACATTTTCTCTCCAACACTGTTTTGAAACAGATTACAGTGCAGGATATTAAATAAATAAGAGAAAGTCACCCCCCCCCACTCCTCCATTTTGAACTGAGTGACAGTAATCCTCCGCAAGACGCTGAGAGTCGGAGGGTTTGTTGCCATTTACGGAATCCTGTTCTGCCGCCCTCCGAACAGTTCAGCAGACAGGTTGATAATGTAAGGGAATTTAATCCTTGCCGCTGAGTGCCAGCACCCACCATTGTCTGAAGGCAAACTCGCAATCCTCCGTGTCAGATGGAATCCCTTTTCCCCCTGCTTCATCCTCCCAGCGGCTCCCACAAAGACGAGGGCGGAGGGGACGCGCGACAAAAAAAAGAAGGGGGAAAAAAAGATTGCTGTCAGCTTTGGCGCTCTGAGTGGCAGAATTACGGGAAGCAGATCTAATTTAATTGAGTGGGATCTGAACCTTGAGACTGGAGAGAAAGAGAGAGGGAGATAGAGATGGAAAAAGAGGAGAGGGAGAGAGAAGCAAGGGGAGATAGTGGTTAACGTCTAAATAGTGTTTTCCCTGTGATATTAACCTATTTAAAGCCTATTANGATGGGAGCACGGTCGTTCACCTCATATTACGGTTTATTCTACAGTTGAACAGATAAAGAACATTTATCTTCTCCTTCTCATTTGACAAACGCTTGTGTTTTTCACACAGATGAGTGGACATCGCTCTTCCTGCTTGACCTCGGACTGGGGGCCTCCCTAAGTTCAGAGGGACAATGTTGACACTTTGTGTCCCATCCTGTCTGTTCTGAATGAGTTGCAATTGCAAGGGCCACTTTCTCCCCTTAGTGTGAAATGTGGCGGTCAGACAGGGGGCAGAAATGGCACATTAAAGACACAATCTTCTCTGTAATCCCCAAACATCTTTCAGGGCCCTGCCTGTGTTTGTGTGTGCGCTTTCTGACGCAGTTCAAACCCCCAATTCCGACCCTCCACGACACGAACACAGATAAGAAGTCGTCCCAAGCTGTCAGACAGATGCGGCTCACATTTGGGAGGGCGGACACTGTCCTCAGCTCTGTGCCACATGTAGCTTGTCAAGGCTAACCCTGAAAACAGGCACTTAAAGGCAGGCCACAGTTTATCAGGCTTTGGCTATTTATAAAGTAGCCACATAGTGCCATATCTCTGTCATGCTGTCAGCTAATGACAGTCTGCTCTGTTTAAAGCAGGCGGTCACAGGCTATACTCTGTCAATATGGACTCACAAAGGAAGAGACTGGGGACGGCAGCGAGAAGGAAAAAAGGAGAGAGCCACGTTGAAGCGAGATGAAAAGAGGAGGTGGGCCGAGAGAGGGAGGGAGGGGAGAGTGGCGGAGGGAGGATGAAAGGGGGAAGTGAGCTGGAAAAGAAGTGTTGAGGGAGGCTATTAATACGAGATGAAAGTGTGTGCGGCTGCGCAGGTCTGGGCCCAGGGTCAAGCACAGTTTAGGAGTAGAGGGAGGGCGGGCTGTTCCCATGAGGTGTGTCAGTCCCACCGGGCACTGGGGATTTAAACCCTCCACTGACCCCTTACTCTCTCTCTCTCTCTCTCTGAACACACACACAAAACACGCAGAAATCTTTCTCAAATAATTCAAACGGATTATTATGTGACACCTAACACACATCGGACCCTTTGCCAGATTCAGTTTGTGTACTTCCACGTGTGTGTGTGTGTGTGTGTGTGTGTGTGTGTGTGTGTACGCATTGCACGAGCACGCACGGCACACGCTGCACAC
>NC_036863.1:42183064-42185935 GCF_002910315.2 Salvelinus sp. IW2-2015 | reverse complement strand
CGCACACACACACACACACACACACACACACACGCATCCACCAACACCAATTATCACACACACACACACACCATCACACACACACACACCACACACACACCACACACAAAACAAACACAGCACACACACCATCACACCACACAACACACCACCACACCACACACACACACACACTCAACACTAACTCACACACCACACAACACCACAACACACCACACACACCGTGTGTGTGTGTGTGTGTGGTTTTCACAGCCAGAGGTGTGAAAAGGTCCGATGTGCAATCAGATGATACATTTGTGACTTGCGTCTCCGTCTTGATTGATGGAGAAAGATCATGGGCCACAAACAAACTCCCCCTCCTATAAATACAGGGGGAATGACACCTCCCTACCCTGAGCCCAGAGACAGCAGGAGGGAAGACTTTTGACATTTATTCAATACCATCAGTAGTCCACGAGTGCCAGTGCTGAGCCTCAGGAAAATTATAAGCGCTGGTTACTTAAGCTAAAAGCTGCATGGTGCCAGTCCGAGGTAGCACTTAGAGAAACCTGTGAGTGCTGTGAGGATCCTCTTCAGCAGATGGGATAGGATACCCACCCCTCTCAGCTTCAGCCATGGATGCACCGTGTGTGTGTGTGTGTGTGTGGAGGGGAGGGGGGAGTTCACCTCCTGAATATGGTCTCACGATCCCTCTCACACCAGCTTTTTTTAATAAAAACCCAAGCAGGAATTCCCTCTGTTAATAACGGAGAACAAAAGCTTTGTTGCTACATGGGGCGTATTGCTTTGCACTGCTGCATGCTTCTGGGCGCATACTGAGGGCGTAGGGAACATAGATGAACCTGGCGCTCCCAAAGTCTCTGCACCAGTAACCCCCAGGTACAATACACGCCGCTTAGCACTCTTCTACAATACTGTTAATTGGCCATAGGCGTGGCAACCCCACCTGAGACATAGGGAATCCTAATCCTGTTACCCAGGTCTCTAAACTCAGTGGCTTCCTGGCCCTCCGATGCACATCCAGTCAGCAGCTTGGCTAGTCAGCGGAAGGCCAGGAAGGGGTGGAGCTATCAATGCTGAGGTGAAACCTGTCTCCCATGTCGCCTTTGACTGGATAAATAATCATAAAATATGCAGGCCTCATTAACTATAGACGAGGCTAATGTGAAGAGAGACGCTCCAATAGAGCGAAGTAATCCTCGCTGGGCGGAGGCCGCCGCCCCACGCTCACGTCGCGCACCACCGTGACGTGGATGGGTGGCACTGGGACGGGCTCTGTGTTTGTTTGGGAGCCCAGGTCCTCATCACCTTCCACAGTGTGCGTGTCAGACAACCACCAATCAGGATAATGGGACTGGGGCCTGCGCCTGAGACTGGATTGGCTGTGAGAAGGCCTGGTCAAAGCCGTCACTTTGCCGGGCCGTCTTCTTAATACGACAAATGTGCAATAGGCCGCTCTAATCCCACTGATATTAAATTGCTTCAGACATTCAATTGAATAGCTGATGAAATGATTAAAGAGAAAAAATACAGTACCTCCAGCATATGGATTTGGTGTGACCTTGGCCCTGCTACCCATGTCGGATTTYTATTTCCACACGTGTAGCATTTAGCAGGCTTGGCCCATATCCGAGGATTCATTTACACTGGTGTTTACGGGATAAAATGACCCTGGTTTCAAAAGCCACGAGCAAAATCCACACAGTTGATTCGATTTTGATAGCGATACGTATGTACCTATTGTTCTGTGGATGTCTGTTTGGCTCCTTAAACTGCAGAGACTGTCCGTGTCTATCTAGAGGTGTCTGCCTTGATGCCTTGATTCCAGCAGACAGGATCACGTGAGCTGGTGATAGAAGAGAGACCTGGCTGGCAGGATGTCTGTCTGTGTGACGTGGGAACAGGACCTGTCAAGCTGCAGTGGAGATGTGGAGGTCGGGACCTCAGAGAGAGGGCTGTGTGACTTATAAAAGCCTGCTCTCGTCTATACTACAACGTGTTACTCTTTCTGAATTCAGTTTGTTCTCTACACGCTGTTCGCCTGGGAACGTAGGAGCTGTCGTAACCATGAGTGCGTGTGGTGTGTCGTCGGAACATTGAATGAGGCCTTCTATCGCCTTCTATCAGTTTTTACACGTTGAAGTCTTGTGGCAGAACTGTGGATGGTTTGTGTGGCATTTTTCTCTCATTTGTGTTTCACAGTCCAGCCAAGGACTTACAGAGGGCAAAGGGCTTGTTAATGGTAAACTCCTAGAAATTCTTGGGTCAAATTCTAGTAATGAATGATAATTACAATGCTGAGTCAAAACGAAGCGCAAAGTCCTTCTTTCCTATACCTTTTTTGAGCAAGTGTAGTGGTCATGGGGTTCATCGTACACTACTAATATACAGTATAASATTTTAATCACACTTTGCTTTTTCAGTTTACAGGCATTGCCCAGCTAGTAGTGTTTCCATATGTGGGATGGGCATGGGGAGGTTTCAGCGGTATTGGTTGAGTGTGTGGCCATATGGAGACTGACTTCTCCTGGGTACTGTCAGCCCCACCTCTCCCTCTCTCTGTCTCTCCCTCGTTCTCACTGTGCTGGCACACTGGCAGCCACTCTCCCTGGGATACGCAGGCCTCTCAAACATGAGTAATTGATGAATTGTATGCAATATGCAAATGTGAATGCATAAATCTCCTGACTGACAGCTTAATTTATGTGAGCCTTTAAGAATGCAGGATTAGATTTTAATTAAATATCTTCAAAGGCACCCTGACTTGTACATTTTTTTGCAGGCTGCCGTCTTTGTTGTTTTTTAAACAATTTCCCATTAAAAAATTTAAATCTGATTTTTGTTTAGCCTGTTCTCAACCCTTTCACACTG
>NC_036863.1:42179772-42182293 GCF_002910315.2 Salvelinus sp. IW2-2015 | reverse complement strand
ATTATGCCCACCAATGAGGCTGTTTGTAGTACAGTATTCACTCTCGGAGGGCACCTGGGTGTCAGGTGCTCTTGCAGTACTGAACACCCACCGACAGTAGCTGAGTACTCTAGAGCATGGTAGGCAGGGGGAACATCAAGACAAGAAAATGTGGCGGGACAGAGGGTTAATGTGACTCCACCTTTTTTCTTTGAAACCCACTGTCAATATATATATATATTTTTTTTAAACAAAAATCATACTTCGCTTTTTTGTATCATTTTTGTGAAGATGGGAAAGTTTTTTACGAAACTCAACACTTTAAAAAACTATAAAAATGACTTCATGATCATGCAAAATACATACGTTTAGACTTTTTCCAAAAACATTGTCTTTGTAATTTTGAGCACTATGAAATCGATCCACAGTTCCTGGTGATTAAATACCAGCCCAAGTTCCTACCACCATGGCTAWAGCAGAGGATGGGGGTTTACACGGGGGCTAGCTCTGCAGAATTGTAATTATCCACCTCATTTAGGCCCTTTTCTTTGATGCAGATCCTGTTCTTGGAGTCAGTCAAAAAAGTCAGCAGGACCGTGCAGCTTATACAAGGAAGCACCTGCCAGCAGCTAGGAAAGGGTCGCAGGGATACAATGCTCAGTAAAACGGGAGCCAAATAAGAAAACAGTTCTAGTCTCCAGAGGAAAAAGGCCAAGTTAGCGCACAATCACCCGCATAAGAAAATTACACCAGTGTGCGAGAGGGGAATGAGTCAGTGACTCCAAAAGAAGGAAAAACATCCATTCCTTTATTTCCAATTCCTTTTCTTCAACAATCAGCTATGTGTATGGAAAACAATCCACCCTCTAAAGGAAGCCCTCTTCCCCCCTCTCTCATTTAAGACATTGCAGGAAATGTCTGGTTAATCTGCTAAAGAGGTTTCAACAGTACAGGGTTTCCAGTTCAGCCAACTCTCTGGCTGGCGGGGGGGTGGGGGTGGGGGGGGGGGAGATACAGTGACCTGCATGCTGCTCTGCCTCTCTGGACTGACCCCACAGAACCTTTCCCCGCTCCTGCTCCGCCATCTTGTTTTCTAATTCCCTTTCCTCTCCGGAAATGTCCACACGTTATCGGAACGCTTTGGTAATTAATGCTTTTTCAAGAGCCTCTCTTTTTGGGATACACACACCAGACATAATGTTATGTTCATTCTTTTTTTTTTTTTTTTGCATTATTAGGCTCACAACAAAGTAGTGTAGAACAGTCTACACATTATAGGCCTGAAGAGGAACTTCCCTCTAATGCAATGGGAAAGTGGTGGCCAATTTGATTTAAACGGTCATTTATTTTAGTAAGAAATGTAYTGCGGTGAGCACATCAGAAAAATGAAATTGTCATTTTAGCTAATTATCTTCTCGCCAGTTAATTGGTTTCCTCTTCAGTATCAGGTGTTCTGCTTATGCCATCATCATTTATGATGGAAGACACAGGTGGAAGGGACCTCCATTTTTCACATAGGCCATAATTACAGGACAGAATACATGAATAACATATCTCGGCGTTCTGTAATATCCAGTAGGCCTGCTCTATATTACAACACCTTCATCTGTGAATTTAGAGGTGGTTGTGGGCGTTTAGACAAATTACTAACCCTAATATTGTATCTTTGGCAAAGTTGGCAGCAGTAATAGATAGGCTAATAAATATCTTTATCGTATTTGAAGTTAATTACAACACTTGGACGTATAGAGAATGCTCAGGGCCAAGTCCTGTCCCAACCCTGTCTTCATAGAGAATGATAAGGGCCAAGGGATTTTGGAGCTGGATTGGCCCTCATTTATCTAATTTCTTACAGTGGGATGACCCAGAGGAAGGGTTTAGCGGTGGGAGCTTTTAGGACTTGGCCCTTATCCATACATTTCCTAATCTGAATGTACGCGTTTGGTTGCGCTTCGTCTAATGGCCCTTAATCATTTTCTCAGTAGTAATGGGCATTGACTGACCATAGGGTTGTGGGACATTACAGGAGCAACTCTCGGCCCTTTCGCTATCTCTATGAACGACAGGTTTTGGGTGACAGAGTATTAGTAATGGGCTTGTCTGTGGTTATGCCTTTATTAGTACTCACATAAAAGTTCAGGGTTGGGTACTGGCAGGACTTTGTTGGCCTTAATCTTAATTACCTCCTATAGAAATTAGATTCAGGGTTTATGGGTCTTGATTCAAAGGGACTGGACAACTGGTGCAGGCAGTTAATAGATTAGCATGTGGCTCCTATGAGACAGGGTTGGGCTGGAGATTAAATTGATTCCACGGACTTGTTGGGCGTCCTTATTTCATTATTCGTATGACGTAATTACAAACACTTTGACGTTATGAGGAATGCTCAAGGGCCAGTCCTGTCCCAACGCTGGTTCCTCATAATATAGGCAGCTGCCATGTTTAATGAAAGGGCCAAGTCCTGGCCCAAACCTGTCTTCATAGGGAGATGTAAGGGCCAAGGTCCTGCACCAACCTGTCTTCATAGAGAATGCTAAGGGCC
>NC_036863.1:42177496-42179747 GCF_002910315.2 Salvelinus sp. IW2-2015 | reverse complement strand
CAAGTCCTGCCCCAACCCTGTCTTCATAGAGAATGATAAGGGCCAAGTCCTGCCCCAACCCTGTCTTCATAGAGAATGATAAGGGCCAAGTCCTGTCCCAACCCTGTCTTCATAGAGAATGATAAGGGCCAAGTCCTGCCCCAACCCTGTCTTCATAGAGAATGATAAGGGCCAAGTCCTGCCCCAACCCTTTCTTCATAGAGAATGATAAGGGCCAAGTCCTGCCCCAACCCTTTCTTCATAGAGAATGATAAGGGCCAAGTCCTGCCCCAACCCTGTCTTCATAGAGAATGATAAGGGCCAAGGTAACTCAAGGAGAGAAACAAATAAAGAATAAGAAAAAAGGACAGAGCATCCCAAAAATAAAAAAGGATTGTATGTACAGCAGGGGTGTCATGCACCCATTATTTTAGAGGGAGCACAAAGTATGTGAGGATGGATTCCCTTCCGGAATTCAGAGAATTTTAAAGTTTTCAGAAACCTGAAACACGTTTTTCCTTCAATCAGAGCCATAATCATTATGCCTAATTCTGTGTAAAATACATATTTTTTTACGCATAGGATATTTGCATACCTCTATACCTGTTAATCTGTCATTTTAATTAATGATCCACATTGATTCTWTAAGAACCTTTATGCCTTAGGATTTTAGTACAACTTTTAGACTGGTATTTAATCTCCTAACCCAAGAATCAAAGCAAATTTTGTATTTTCTAAAGTATTTCAATCTTGGTAGACAAGGTAGACAAGCTACTCTAACTTAAAGGACAGCCTGAAATGGCTTGGTAGCTAATTGGGAGATTGGGAACCTATCTACAATAGCTGGCTAGCTAAAGCTAACGTAATACAATTGCTAGGTGGCTAGTACTACAGAGAAACAACAAAACATTGACCTTTTATTTATTCATCAAGAAGGAATCCATAGGCTACATAGCTTGATCAAATTMATTTACAAACATACTTCCTGCGAGTCCTGCCCATCGCGGGCAGTTGAAATCAACTCAAACGCTGTGTGGTTCACTGCACTTTCTCTGCTCCTCCACTGATGGTACTGTCTTGCACGCACTAAAGCAGTGCTTCCCAAACTCGGTCCCGGGGACCCCAAAGGGTGCAGATTTCGTTTTTTGCCCTAGCACCACACAGCTGATTCAAATAAGGAAGTTATCATCAAGCTTTGATTATTTGAATCAGCTGTGTGGTGCAAGGGGGAAAAAAACTAAACGTATACCCAAGCTGCACTAGAGTATCTAACATATCTWTGCTCCGTGGTGCACCTTGGAAGCATCAACTGGAGAATGGGGGGGGTTGTACTCGTTGCCTGGTCCAGTCAGTTTGCCCCCTCTGCAAAATACAGCTGACAGATCTTTTTATAAATAATTATGATAAAATGTGGGCTTAAAAGTTTAGCCATTAATTTAACATCTGAAAAATGTAGATATACATTTTTCAGATGTTAAATTAATGGCTAAACTTTTAAGCCCACATTTTATCATAATTATTTATAAAAATATCTGTCCAAACTTTTGACTGGTACTGTCACGCCCTGACCATAGAGAGCCTTTTATTCTCTATTTTGGTGATGCCTGGTAACTCTAATGACTTTCCTCTGCAGCAGAGGTAACTCTGGGTCTTGCCTTTCCTTGTGCGGTCCCTCATGAAGCAGTTCATCTTGAAAAATTCTCCGCATTGACTAACATTCATGTCTTAAAGTAATGATGGACTGTCATTTCTCTTTGCTATTTGAGCTGTTTCTTGCCATAATATGACTTGGTCTGTACTAATAGGGATATCTTCTGTATACCAACCCTACCTTGTCACAACACAACTGATTGGGCTCAAACGCATTAAGAAGGAAATTAATTCCAAAAACGTACTTTAACAAGCACACCTGCTAATTGAAATGCATTCCAGTGACTACTCATGAGTGTGGTAAAGGGTGGTTACTTAGAAGATTCTCACAAATAAAATATATTTGATTTGTTTAACATTTTGTGGTTACTACATGATTCCATATGTGTTATTCATAGTTTTGTATTTTCACTATTATTCTACAATGTAGGAAAATAGTCAAAATAAAGAAAAACCCTGAAATGATAGGTAGGTGTGCCCCATACTTTTTGACGTGGTACTTGTTACATACATATATAGTATATAGTACTGTAATATATATATATATATTATATATATATATATATAATATAATATAAATAATATTTACTATATAATGCTCTCTATGACTGCAGTGGCTCCG
>NC_036863.1:42168568-42172005 GCF_002910315.2 Salvelinus sp. IW2-2015 | reverse complement strand
TCATCATCATACATTCGGAATTCTTAACAGAATGGTTCTGGACGTCTCATTTTGAAATCGACATAATGCACAGATATTACTGTACAGCAGGGCATCATGGTCCATAGGGAGCCACAAGGCATGTACCGCCTCAGATTTAATTAATCGTAATGCAAAAGAATATATCATAAGAGTTTACTACCAGTCAAAAAGTTTGAACACACCTACCTCATTCAAGGTTTTTTCTTATTTTACTATTTCTACTTAGAAACATCAAACAGCTGAAAACACACACAACAACTAAAAAAGACACATATGGAATCATGTAGTAATACAAAAGTCTTAAACAAATCAAAAAATTATATAATGCAGTGATGAAAGCTTTGCACACTCTTGGCATTCTTCTCAACCGGCTTCACCTGGAATGCTTTTCCATCAGTCTTGAAGGAGTCCCACATATGGAGAGCACTTGTTGGCTGCTTTCCTTCAGTCTGCGGTCCAACTCATCCCAAACACTCAATAGGTTGAAGTCTGGTGATTGTTGGAGGGCCAGGTCATCTGATGCAGCCCTCCATCCTCTCCTTCTTGGGCAAATAGCCCTTACCACAGCCTGGAGGTGTGTTTGGGTCATTGCCTGTTGAAAAACAAATGATAGTCCCACAAGCGCCAACCAATGGGATGGCGTATCGCTGCAGAATGCTAGGTAGCCATGCTGGTTAAGTTGTGCCTTAAATTCTAAATAAATCACTGACAGGTCACCAGCAAAGCGCCCCACACATCACACCTCCTCCTCCATGCTCACGGTGGGAACAACATATGCAGAGATCATCTGTTCACCTTCTCAAATTGGACTCACTCAGACCAAAGGACAGATTTCCACCGGTCTAATGTCCATTGCTCGTGTTTTCTTGGCCCAAGCAAGTCTCTCTCTTATTTATTGGTCCTTTTCGTGTATATGGTTTCTTTGCAGTAATTTGACCATGAAGGCCTGATTCACGCAGCCTCCTCTGAACAGTTGATGTTGAATGTGTCTGTTACTTGAACTCTGTGAAGCAGACATTTATTTGGCCTAACAATTTCTTGATGCTGGTAACTCTAATGAACTTTCCTCTGCAGCAGAGGTAACATCTGGGTCTTCCTTTCCTTGGCGGTCCCTCATGAAGCCAGTTCATCTTGAAAAATTCTCCGCATTGACTAACATTCATGTCTTAAAGTAATGGATGGACTGTCATTTCTCTTTGCTATTTGAGCTGTTCTTTGCCATAATATGACTTGGTCTGTACTAATAGGGATACTCTTCTGTATACCAACCCTACCTTGTCACAACACAACTGATTGGGCTCAAACGCATTAAGAAGGAAATATATTCCAAAAACGTACTTTTAACAAGCACACCTGCTAATTGAAATGCATTCCAGTGACTAACTCAGATGCTGGTAAAGGGTGGTTACTATAGAAGATTCTCACAAATAAAATAATATTGATTTGTTTAACATTTTGTGGTTACTACATGATTCCATATGTGGTTATTCATAGTTTGATGTCATTTTCACTATTATCCTCTAACAATGGTCCAAGGAAAATAGGCATCAACAACAAACTGATTAAAGACACAACAACACAAAACCACCCTCGAAATTAAGTAAGGTAACCCAATGCTGTGCCCAACTGTAACCTTTTACATAGACCGAATGATACTATATAGATATAGTGTATATTATATATATATATATAATATAATATAAATATATATATATAATAATATATATATGCTCCCAGGCAACCTGCCGTGCTCCCAGGCAACTCACAAAAAAACAAAGATCCGACAGAAAACACAGTGAAATGGCTGGCCTAAATATGATTCCCAATCAGAGGACACGATAAACAGCTGCCTCTATATGGGAACCATGACCAAGGCCCAACATAAGAATCAACACACTAAGATCACCACCCTAGTCACCACCCGACAACCCAGCATCAGAAATTGTAGGCCAAATAAATGCTTCACAGAGTTCAAGTAACAGACACATCTCAACATCAACTGTTCAGAGGAGGCTGCGTGAATCAGGCCTTCATGGTCAAATTACTGCAAAGAAACCACTACGAAAGGAAACCAATAATAAGAAGAGACTTGCTTGGGCCAAGAAACACGAGCAATGGACATTAGACCGGTGGAAATCTGTCCTTTGGTCTGGTGAGTCCAAATTTGAGAAGGTGAACAGATGATCTCTGCATATGTTGTTCCCACCGTGAAGCATGGAGGAGGAGGTGTGATGTGTGGGGGCGCTTTGCTGGTGACACTGTCAGTGATTTATTTAGAATTTAAGGCACACTTAACCAGCATGGCTACCTCAGCATTCTGCAGCGATACGCCATCCCATCTGGTTTGCGCTTTGTGGGACTATCATTTGTTTTTCAACAGGGCAATGACCCAACACACCTCCAGGCTGTGTAAGGGCTATTTGCCCAAGAAGGAGAGTGATGGAGGGCTGCATCAGATGACCTGGCCTCCACAATCACCAGACTTCAACCCTATTGAGATGGTTTGGGATGAGTTGGACCGCAGACTGAAGGAAAAGCAGCCAACAAGTGCTCAGCATATGTGGGAACTCCTTCAAGACTGATGGAAAAGCATTCCAGGTGAAGCCGGTTGAGAGAATGCCAAGAGTGTGCAAGGCTGTCATCAAGGCAAAGGGTGGCTGCTTTGAAGAATCTCAAATATAAAATATATTTTGATTTGTTTAAGACTTTTTTGATTACTACATGATTCCATATGTGTTATTTCATAGTTTTGATGTTTTCACTATTATTCTAGAAAATAGTAAAAATAAAGAAAAACCTTGAATGAGTAGGTGTGTTCAAACTTTTGACTGGTACTGTACATACATATATGATATATTTTTTAATTACATTWWWWWAAATCTGAGGGGTTACATGCCCTTGTGCCYCCTATGGACATGATGCCCCTGATGTACAGTATATCTGCATTTGAATCGATTTCAAATGAAATACCCAGAAACATTCTGTTAAAGAAATCTCGAATGTATGATGATGAAATAAATAAAGACTGAAAACCTGGAACCTCCAAAGTGCCTTAATTACGCAGTTTAAAAACCGTGGGCCCCGCGCTATCGTGAGCTGACAGGGCCCTGCAGACTGTGCGGAGCAATAAGCAAGGCTGACTTTGATACACTACAGTTAACTTCATTGAGCGGTTCCTGTAACAGGCTCACTACAACCGCAAAAGTGATTAATGTTGATTGCTCTTTTTTTTTTTTTTTTTTTTTACACGCTTCCCCATCCCCCATCCTCCACCCCCAGATCCCCCCCCACACCCTACCCCCCCCCACCCAACCATGCCCCTCATGACTTGTTGGCTGTCTGCATGAGCTGCAACTCGGAAAATGCAGAGCCTACGATTGTCACTTTACTAATCCAATTAAAAACTATGAACAGCC
>NC_036863.1:42153160-42162622 GCF_002910315.2 Salvelinus sp. IW2-2015 | reverse complement strand
CTACGCAATAAAGACGGGAGAGGATGAGAGAGAGAGAGAGAGAGAGGAGAGAGAGAGAGAGAGAGAGAGAAGAGAGAGAGAGAGAGAGAGCAGAGAGAAGAGAGAGAGAGAGAGAGAGAGAGAGAGAGAGAGAGAGAGAGAGAGAGAGAGAGAGAGAGAGAGAAAGAGAGAAAGAGAGGGGGAGCAAATGCATGTGTGAGAAAACGCTACAGAAATCCAATAGCATAACCTCTGTTTGAGACGCAGTAGTGGCCAGTGAAGGACAGAGGAGAAAATCAATAGGAACTGATTTGCAGAAAGAGGGGGATTGGGTGGAGATGAGGGGAGGGGGGAGAAAGAAAGGCGCCGGGAAACAGAGACAGGGATCTCAAAAGAAAGATAACAGAATCGCTTTCATCAAAATGTGACAAATCCGAGGCTACCGTATAGGACACCTGATGGCTGTCTATTTTCATCAAACCGTTAAAATACATAATTAATGCGAGGTAGAGGTTAGCGAGTGGAGGGTAAATTAGCTTTTTTATTGGGGTGCTTTGAGTGAGACTCACTGGAGGTTGTGTGCATGTTTAGGGTGGCTGCACATGGAGAGAGAGATCTTACCTCCGGGCGACATGGATGAGAGGAGGCCGGTGACAATAGGCCGTGGACACTGTGGGAAGAAAGCCTGGAGCTCTCCTGCATCGCTACCCCCAGGGAACGCTTCGGTGGGCGGCCAGGCCTGGAGCTACAGAGACGGGAGAGAAGGAGAGGGAAAAGAGAGAGAGAGAGAGAGAGAGAGAGAGAGAGAGAGAGAGAGAGGAGAGAGAGAGAGAAGAAAGAGAGAGAGGCAGAGAGAAAGAGAGAGATATATATTACAGTCAATACACAGCAAATGATCTACTATTTAAATCTCTATCACTCAGACCACATAGAGCTCACAGTGAAAGAGTCCATTGATTCCTCCATTTACAATGGATTTTACATTTCTCTTAAATAGCATGAGTGATATGAGAACTGTATCAAATTGTCTAACATTTAAATTGACAACAATAGACACTAAGAAAGAGTGAACAAAAAAAAAAAGAATGACAAAACCCACCAAAAAACTAAAGCAATTTACATATTTCACTGACGATTGCTAGTCCAATTTCTATTAATTTATTGTGGTGCGCCAAACGCACTCGACAAGCCTTTAAAAACCAAGAATTGTACTTATTATTTTTCAAATGATATTTCAAGCCACTCAACAACACGTAGTGATTACTCTCCTCCTCTCATCACTCCACCAACATCTGTTTGCGTCCTCTCCGCAACCCACCGCCCCTCCCCCCTTCCTGTCCCACTCTGGGGGATTAGACAGAGACGGCAGGTAGACAGAGATCCACTCCACTGATAACACTGGGGACTAACACACACACACACACACACACACACACACACACACACACACACACACACACACACACACACACACACACACACACACACCACCTCTCCTCTACAACCACTACCCCATCAACGCACACACACGCACGCACACACACACACACACGCACACACACACACACACACACACCACACACCACACACACACACCACACACACACACACACACACACACACACACACACACACAACACACACACACACACACACACACACACACACACACAACACACACACACACACACACACACACACACACACACACACAGAAAGCTTGATAATGATCACCTCAAAAACATATGCCTTGAAGTGCACAGGGGGACATTGCATATTCCAGCAAGGCCATATCTGATAAGGGGTCGCCAGCGTGCAGACACATTGTTTCCAGGGTTTGGGTGTCTGATGGTGTAAAATTAGACTGAGATTCCTTCCCCTGGGGCCAGGAAGTGAGAAACAAGTGAAAACTTTCCTTAGGTTACACAACCCCCTCACACACATACATTCCCTTCCTTACTTTCCCAACAGTAGCCTCTTAAAGGGTGTACCAGACTGATAGGGCGCTTCTGTCGCAGAGACACGTATGTGACAAGGGGCAGGAGGGAGGGAGAAAAGTGCGAAAAAAACAAGTCAATGCTAATTTTAGCGCTGTATATGATTGGCCGGCGTCCAGAAACAGGAACTAAAGAAGCGCTGTGTAGTTGTTTTCTTTATGTATTTCATTAATATTGCAGTGGCAACAAACACAAACAGGACCACAGAGCAATCAGCATACAAGTAAAAGGAAGGGGGGGGGGGGTGTTCAATATAGGAACAAATCAGAGTAGTCTTCAGAGATGTGGTTGGACACGAGTTGAAAAACAACACTAGACGCTCCAGATGCCATTACACTTGGCTGGCTTGGGACTCCGCTTTACAGGATAAAGATGTAGAGCGGACTTGAACGGAGAACAGAGAGAGGACAGAAAGAAAAAAAACCTCGGAGAGACAAATGGAAGGCTCTTATCGGTGTTCCAAACAGAGTGTTGCCATTAGAACAAAGCCCATTCGCTGTGAAGCGTCCGTCTCTCTCTTCTCGTTCGCCGTGCCCCCCTCTCTCTGTTCAACACAAAAGGCGTTCACTCACAAGCTGCCACAACAGTCCATTTTGATTCAGCTGTTTGTTAATTCGCCTTAATGTCGCCTTTCCTTCTCGTTTCGCCTCTTTATACAATTCCAATATGCAAGAATCTATTTGGTGAAGTTGTGTTAACATTGTTGCATCAACACCATGCCTGTCACTATGCTTAGGTGTAATCTGTGTGTGTGTGTTTGTACACATGTGTTTTGTGTGTGTCTGTGTGTTTTGTGTGTCTCTGTGTGTTTTGCATTTAGCTGTCTATTTGAAAAGTGTACCTACAGCAAACTATAGGTTCTGTCTTGTTAAGCACATTTTTGCTTGTCTTTTTATATATTTCTTCTTTGAATTGCTGATGGTGGCGGCAATTTAGTCCTCACAATGGCCAGTAAGGATATTGATTTGTGCAGACGAGGAGCCAGAGCAGTCAGTTAGCCATGCTAGTGATTGATTTCAGATGACCTGTGTTATTATTCTCCTCTCTTGCAGTGGGTGGGACTTCTTTAAAATGCACATCAAAATCATTTACGTTTTTCTCCTTCGCGGTGCGTTAGTGTTTTACTCAACCTAGGTAATAGAAGTGCTTGTCTACATGTCTGTCAGATGACGAGACACAATTAGAGACTATATTGGTGGCAATTGAGTCGTATCTTTTGAATATGTAGTTTAATGTGATAATTATATACAACCTTTCGTTATTTTGATATTCTTTTCTTTACCTTTAACGACCAAGCAGTACATGTTTTGTTTTAGATACGAATGTTTTCAGCGTTTAATAATATATATTATTAAAAAAATAAAAAAAGATCCTCAAGTCGCTCCCATTTCTTGATTTGATTTGATTTCTTGATAGCACAGACAGGGGGACATTATTCCTGAATGCCTTTTCATTAGGTTCACGGGACAACCTGCATTTCCATTGCAATATTCTCCCAGAAGCAAACAGCATATTTACAGTGCCTTCAGAAAGTATTCACACCCCTTGACTTTTTCCACATTTTGTTGCATTACAGCCTGAATTTAAAATGGATTCAATTGAGGTTTTGTGTCACTGGCCTACACACAATACCCCCTATTATAAAATGTATAAAAAATGTAAAGGTGAAATGTCTTGATTGAAGAAGTATTCAAAGCCTTTGTTATTGCAAGCCTACAACAGCATTGAAGTTACTCCACAATACTGACCTAAATGACAAAATTTAAATATTCCAAAACATGCATCCTTTTTACAATAAGGCCCAAAAGCAAAACCCCAAAAAATGTAGCAAAGAAATTAACTTAATGTCCTGGGGCAAATCCAACACAACACATCCCTGAGTACCACTTTTTATATTTTCAAGCATGGTGGTGGCTGCATCATGTTATGGGTATGCTTGTAATCGTCAATGATTAAAAAAAAATATGGAATAGAGCTAAGCACAAGCAAAATCCTAGTGGAAAACCTGGTTCAGTCTGCTTTCCAACAGACACTGGGAGACAAATTCACATTTCAGCAGGACAATAACCTATTGTTGCTTAAGTTCCTTAATCAGATGACATTGAACGGCCTAGTTACAGTTTGTACTTAAATTGGCTTGAAAATCTATGGCAATACTTGAAAATGGCTGTTTAGCAATGATCAACAACCAACTTAACAGAGCTTGAAGAATGTTTTCAAGAATAATGTGCAAATATTGTACAATCCAGATGTGCAAAGCTCTGAGACTTACCCAGAAAGACTCACATTTGAAACCGCTGCCAAAGGTGATTCTAACAGGGTTGTGAATACTTATGTGAATGTAATATTTCTGTATTTCATTTTCATTAAATTGGCAAAATTTAATGAAAACATGTTTTCACTTTGTCATTATGGGGTATTGTGTGTAGATGGGTGAGAAACCAAATCTATCTAATCCATTTTGAATTCATGCTGTATGTAACACAACAAAATGTGGACTAAGTCAAGGGAATAGGAATACTTTCTGAAGGCACTCTAACATGAATACTGTATCTTCCTCTTGAATCCTGCATGGATTAGAGACCCTGTAAAAGTTCATGTTTACTGCTTCTTGATGAATATAGTTGAGTTATTTGACAGTAAGGTGATAGCAGCAGCAGTTGTAGTTCTAGCACTTACAACGTTGGGCCAGTAACCAATAGGTTGCTGGTTTGAATACCTCGAGCCATCAAGGTGAAAAATCTGTCGACGTGCCCTTGAGCAAGGCACTTAACCCTCATTTTCTTCAGGGGCACCATACTACTATGGCTGACCCTGTAAAACAACACATTTCACTGCGTCTATCCAGTGTATGCGACAACAAAACGTTTGTGTGTTGCATGCATTAATACTACTGTAGTCAGCAGTAGCAATATTCCTGTTTCAGTAAAAATATTTGACAGAAGACGTCAAATAGCAGATTTGTATCGGAGTTGTCATTCAGTTATTAGCAACCATTTGTTTTGTTATTAACATATAATGCGATAATTATCCGTACAAATGAGCAAGCTTTATTCAAGCTGTATCCCCCCCCCCCCCCCCCCGGGGGTTTTTTGGTTTTTTTTTTTTTTCTCCCCCCCCCCCCCCCCCTTTTTGGGGGGGGAAAAAAAAAAAAAAAAAAAAAAAAAAAGCCTTGCTCATTTATGTGCTGAATAGTAATTGAATTGCTGCTGCTGTTTCAGGTGAGGCTGCGGATGCGAAGGGCAGAGGAGGAGGAGGGGGGAGGAGAGACAAGAGGGCAGGGATGGAACCTGACATTATCAATTACTTTGCAGTATTTCTACTGCCAGGACTCAACACTGATATGATATCTTCCAACTCCACAAACCAGTGCTGAAACAAATCACTAGCCCGGGAACACTGATTAACACGCTAGACCCTGTTCTGTCATCAATAGCATTTTACACTGTAAACTATTTAACTGTACACAGTGAAGTGGTTTTACAGCTGCCCCATGTACAGTGATCCCAGCACTTTATGGCACACTCCACAGTAGTAGAAGCTCATTGTAAAGTTAAAGAGCAGAGGAAACAGTCAGCAGCAAACGCACAAGAATACAAAAACACTTCAATCTAAGAAAATATTATGAAGAGAGGCACCCTCAATATAACTTTATGGGTGAGGTTAAACATTAGGTGAGGTTTGTATGGGCAGCCAGTAGATATCCCACTGCTAGAGGGAGAGGAGAGGTCTCTTATACACATCTAGATGTGTATAAGAGACAGCTCTCTCTCTCTCTCTCACACTCTCTCTCGCTCTCTCACTCTCTCTCTCTGAAAACAAAACAGGCCGTCCTGGTGACTTTGATGAATGACATGTCCCACCGGGGACTGGTCCTCCATCTGTTTAACCCCCCTCCCCCTCCTCTCCCCTCCAAACCTGGGAGGAGGGCCTCCTAACTCCCCCTCTTCTTTGGGCCTCACTCTGACAAATAGTATTTAACTACTGTTTTGGATCGCCTTTTTTCCCTCTCTGAATCACAGCTATCCAGAGCCACACTCCACTGTTGTCTTGCGGCGTTGGTCACTTTTACCTGGCTGACACAAGAACAGATTGCAGTACGGTCATCTTACTGTAAATGTAGGATACCCATGTTCTTCATCGCACAAAGTACTGGCAGCGAACCCTGGCACTCTCTCCTGACTTCCTGGAACAGTGCAGTAGCATTGCTCTCTGACCTCTCCTCAATCGCAGGTCGCCGTATTAGCTGATTCTGTGTCAGTCTTGGCGTTGTTTCCCTGCGTGTTGGTTTGTTTTTCTCTGCTCTGCTCGGCTTGGCAGTACCTCGCTCGATGCACGCTCATCTGAAGGGGTTAAAGTCTCTGAGTAAAATAACCGAGGATAAATAAAACATGGGGTTCTATTTAGTGACATATGGGCTAGCCTGGCCCTCGCGCATGCTAATGAACAGAGGCCTTTCAGAGAGAGGGAGAGAGCAGTGGAGCCAGGCGATGCCAGGAATATAGATATCAACTGGGGGGGGTGGGGGTGGGGGGGACATCAGGGTGTAAACCAGCCAGCATTGTGTGCTCAACATTTATCCTAATCCATGCCTTCCTCCTTCTTGGGAGGGCTACCTCAAGGGCCACTGTTGAGAGAAGACCCACGTGGCACAAACATGATCTTTGTCACCTCCGTCACAGTCTTCAATTTTAGCCCCATTATTGGCTGAATAAGGGTCATTCTGCATTCTGCATTAAATAATAGGGTACATAATAGGGTACATTTACTGTAGACTGGCCCACTCGGCTAAAGATGGACCAGCCCATCAGTCATTTGCCAGAACTGCTCTATGGCCAGTCCGTCCCTGCCTGGTACCCTACCTGGCCTTAGGCTGGGGCCCACTGGCGTCATTGACTCTGCTCTCCCATGGCCTTGTTTATGAGTCCTGGGTTACAGAAATACTGAGAGAGGGAGAGAGAGGGAAAGAGCGAGAGAGAGAGAGAGAGAGAGAGATAGATCGAGAGAGAGAGGAAGAGCGAGAAGAAGAGGGGAAGGGAGAGATGAGATGGAGAGAGAAATAGAGAGAGAAAAGAAGAGAGAGAGGGCCAGACGCTGAGGGTCTGTAAATCCCTGTGATAAAGAGCCGGGGCCCTGAGACACACGCCTGCCAACGCACAGAGCAGAATTAAACACCAGGCCTCGGCGTAGGTGGGTGGCCCCCAATCCGTATTTAATGAAGGATCTGTGGAGAAGGAGGGGGGGGCTTTTCATTTGTATTTCCAGTGATCTGGCTGTCTGAATGATCAGGATGGGCTCGGTTAATGAGGAGGAGACTGTAAAAACAAAGAGGTTATAATCAGGGAGAGAGAGCCCAGTGGTACAGGGGAGAAACGCTGCACGCAATGCAAAGCAAATCACTAAGTACTTATTTTCCTCCCTCTTTTAAATGCAGGAGTCGGTCGAAAACACAAGCTGAGCGCTCTCTTCTTGTTCCTCTTGGTGAAACGCTGCGTTTGTCCCGTGGTGCAGATGAATGCAGAGCCCCGATCTGACTCGTTCCTAATGAGCTTATCTGATGCACCTTCCTTCTCATCGTGACATTTGAAAGCGCCTCCTGTATCTCATTCATGACATGATAGATACTGAACACCCCAAGGCTGCCCAGTATATCTCCCTGAACCTCCTGGCCCGACCCCCCCCCCAACCCTTGGCATTGCACCCTGGCAGTGTCCTGTTCAGCCAGCCAATGTTAGTCACATTCTAGTTATGCTGTGTGTCAACCACAATCGAGCCCTTACCCCGGGCAGGAAGTGGATTGCGAACATACAGTACAGGATTGGCTGTTCACTATAGAGGTTGAGGTAACATTAAAATGGTAGTACCGGTCACACTGTAGTGAGGACTAGTTCTCTTCTTCATGCTGTCACTCAAACGTAATTCCATGATTTGAATCCAAAGAGAAGCCCACCAACTGGTGGTGGTGTGTGTATGTCCCTGTGTGTTTGTGTATGTCTGCTGTAGCCATCATGTCCTCTTTATCGTGGCTGCAGTCGCCAGCATTAGCTCTATAATTAGACACTTAATTAGGGGACGCCAGATGAGTGACAGTTTGAAGTCAGTGACTCACGCTCAGGACCGTGTGTGTGTGTGTGTGTGTGTGTGTGTGTGTGTGTGTGTGTGTGTGTGTGTGTGTGTGTGTGTTGGTGTGTGTGTGTGTGTGTGTGTGTGTGGTGGTGTGTGTGTGTGTGTGTGTGTGCGCGTGTCGTTGTCGCTGCAGGCTTACATACTGTCTGTATGAAGGCTGCTCCTCATTCCATAAAGGTTGCAAAAGCCTCTTAAGAAAAGAAATCGTCTCCTACTCTGTAAAATCATCTCCTACTCTGTAAAATAATCCCCAGGTTGTGCGGGTGGGATTAGCTCTGTGTAATTCTGTGCCCTTCTCCCCTCTCGCTGTAATGACAGACCGTGTGGTCACCCTGGGGTGAGATCACTTCTCAGTAATCTTGGTAAAGTTTGATTCTCATTAATGACATAATCCTTAAATCACACACAGAGGATGTTAATGATTTTGGTGTTACTGTTTACTCAGGGCATGAAGGCAAACTTTTTCATGTTTTTGCATGACTATAAACCAAAATGTAAGGAAAGGGACTTAAATGTTTTTTTTWAAATTATAAATGTTTTCCCCAATAAAAAAAGTTGTATCACGGATAAGGTGTGCAGTATAAGTTATACATTTGTGTTATTTAGGTCACGTCTTCCTCGTCATGTCTAGGAATATATTCATCTCTTTACTTTCTATATAAAGTTAGTGAAGCATGGTGAAGCCCGTCACATTCCTAAAATAGCATCTGCTGTGAAGGAAAGAAGTGTGGTTCTCTGTGAAACACATTAGTGTGGTTCTCTGTGAAGGACAGCAGTGTGGTTCTCCGTGAAGGACAGCAGTGTGGTTCTCTGTGAAGGACAGCAGTGTGGTTCTCTGTGAAACACATTAGTGTGGTTCTCTGTGAAACACATTAGTGTGGTTCTCTGTGAAGGACAGCAGTGTGGTTCTCCGTGAAGGACAGCAGTGTGGTTCTCCGTGAAGGACAGCAGTGGGGTTTTGGGGACAGACATCTGCCCTTTACGCAGCCAGCCCTCCACAGTTCCATCAACCCCGCTGCCTGAACAGGGCAGAAAAAAAACAGCATCCAGCACATTCTATTATTAATTTTGACAGCGCCGTATGTAAATTGAGATTTTAGTGCTTACTCTGCTTGTTACTCTTGTGTAGCAAGCATTGACATTTCTCCTCTTTAGAATTTTTTTTGGGGTCAATAGCACGTCAATAAAGTCCTGCTAATTTTTACACGGTGGCCCAGAGAGTTGCCCTCATCTGCACATTTTCCACATCAAAGTTCAAGATCTGGCGCCGCTAATCTGGTATTAAAATGAAAAAAAAGGTGACCTTGTCCAAATTAATAAGTCAGTGGCGAAATGTGCTTTCAACATATGAAAGGTTAAG
>NC_036863.1:42127785-42150244 GCF_002910315.2 Salvelinus sp. IW2-2015 | reverse complement strand
AAAGAGAGAGAGAGAGAGGGGGGATAAAGAGAGAGGGGGAGAGAGAGAGAGCGAGAGAAGGTTTATGTGTGGGGAAGAAAAGTGCTCTCTACTCACTTTCTGCCCACTGAGCAAAGTCTTGTTACTCTTTGAACACTTGGCCCATTTATTTCTGCTAAGTCGTGATATTGTGAGTCAGCCAGTGAGGACTCTAGTGGCTCTTTTCATGAAACATTAACGAGTTCCTGGGGTTAAAGGGATGCCTAGAAATCAGTGCCGGTCTCAGCTCCCTCTCCCTCTCCACACTCGCTGCAGACGGCCACAAATGCAACAGTGGTATGTGTGCACGTGTGCGTACGTGCTATGTGCAAGCATGCCTGCGTGTGTATAATTAAGCAATAAGGCACGAGGGGGTGTGGTATACGACCTATATAACACGGCTAAGGGCTGTTCTTATGCACGACGCAACACGGAGTGCCTGGATACAGTCCTGAGCCGTGGTATATTGGCCATATATCACAAACCCCTGAGGTGCCTTATTGCGATTTATAAACTGGTTACCAACGTAATTAGAGCAGTTAAAATACATGTTTTGTTATACCTGTGGTATACTGTCTGATGTACCACGGCTGTCAGCCAATCAGCATTCAGGGCTCGAACCACCCAGTTTATAAAAAGCAATAACACCAATAAAGCACACAGAGACGTGTTTCTGGCTTTCTGTCTCCAGCCGTGCTCTGGCATCCCCTGTCGGGAGACACACTGGGTTTCGCCCCCATAAAGCCTCGCTGCATTCTGAGCCCTGAACACTACAGCCCTGTACACAGCCAGGGTTATTAATCTACTCCTGCTCTGCCACCCACGGCCCACCTCCCCGCCAGGGCCACTGTTGATGACACGTCCAGATCAGCACTCCCACGTACCAACCGAATCCCATTCCCAGAGCATACCAGACCAGGCTCCGAGCACGATTAAAGAAAGTCCCAGCTAAGAGTGAGGAGACACTTGACTCCTCAGCCTCTCGCTTGAGCTCACATTGTCCTTGACTTTCCCATTCAAACAGCCATTACAGGGCTATGTCCGTTTCCCAATAAGACCGTGGGGGGTGTACATGGATACGTGCTGAAGCCAGAGATGGTTAAGTCCATAGCAGAAACAGAGGAAGTGATTGCTACGGCAGGGAGTTAATTAACAGCTTATTCCCGTTTGATATAAGTCATCTCCTCTCCTAGCAGTTTGAGTTTACCTTGATGTAATATAAAACTGCAAGCTGCTGCTGCTGTGTCTGCTAATTATTGCCTGTGTCCTGTGGCCACTTGGACAACGCAGAGAGTAGTGTCCCTACTACTCACACATACACACACACACACACACCATGGTTGGGCTGAAGGCAGTAAAAAAATCTGAATTTTAAAAACGTTTTATATAAATAGCT
This sequence comes from Salvelinus sp. IW2-2015, assembly GCF_002910315.2. NCBI lineage: Eukaryota > Metazoa > Chordata > Actinopteri > Salmoniformes > Salmonidae > Salvelinus > Salvelinus sp. IW2-2015. The sequence goes on along the minus strand of NC_036863.1, from coordinate 42,148,830 downwards.
TCTACTTTTCACTTTATTGAGAAGTCACTTAAAATAAATGCCCTTTTTTTTTATCGTTGGATTGGCATTTTAGTTTACTTCCTGAATTGACCGCCTTCAATTAAAATTGAGCCCATCCCTGACACACACATAAACACACACACATGCATGTACAGGTGGGCACACACACAAACGCATGTATGTACACACTCACACAAACACACATGCACACAATTAAAGGGGTAAGACAAAGTTTAAGGCTCTGCTTTTGTTAAACAAAGGAGCAGGTGGAAAGTGTCACCTTTAACGTTAGACGCAGACAACTAAAGGGATATGACAAAGATTTAAGGATTTGCTACTAGGACATATTCACCCCCCCCACATTTCTTCTCATACACATTTTTCATTTTCATACCACGTCAAGAGATGAGAATTGACTAGACCTTAAAAAACAAAAAACTGCACCAGTCTTAACACAGAACAGAAAAGTATTTTATATGGTTATTATTGTAATAACCCCTCCGCATTTGCACAACATATTTAGTATGTTGACGCACATGTAGTATGTGTGAGAACGTGCCGCATATTGCATGTACAATACATGAGGGGCGGCAGGTAGCCTTGAGGTTAAGACCGTTGGGCCAGTAACCGGAAGGTTGCTTGTTCAAATCCCTGAGCCGACTAGGTGGAAAATCTGCCAACGTGCCCTTGAGCAWGGCACATAACTTTAATTTCTCCTGTACGTCAAATCTAATTTTATTTGTCACATGCGCCGAATACAACAGGTATTTCACCTTACTGAAAAAATGTAAAAATTTAATTTACAGAAGGTCAGATTACTGTAGGATGAGATTACATTGAGAGAGTTTCAACATGTTGAGAGAGAGAGATTGGTCAGGGTCATGAAGACACGGTGGCCTCTCCAGTCTCCTCCCCAGCCCCGTGTCATGCAAACAGGCATTTCTATTCTAGGACTCGGCCTTTTCACACTCCTCCAAAGCTACATCTGAGATTCAGCTCATGTGTTAAAAGACTCCAATCACTGGCTGGTTGGTGTGTCCCCCCCCCCCCCCCCCCCTGCCAATGTCAACAGTAGACAGACAGATAGCGGTGATTGATTGACAGATGTGTGATCAAAGATAAGGTTATCAAGTAAATACATGTTTTATATTGTATTATTGTAATATTGAAACATCTCCCTGTCATTGGTATCTGGCTGGAGAATATTGACATGTAGTCTGGTGGAGAGATAGGCCAATGGGTCAATCTTTGATGATCCATAGAGTATATGACATTACGTGTGTGTGTGTGTGTGTGTGTGTGTGTGTGTGTGTGTGTGTGTGTGTCTGTGTGCACGTGTGTGTGTGTGTGTGTGTGTGTGTGTGTGTGTGTGTGTGTGTGTGTGTGTGTGTGTGTGTGTGTGTGTGTGTGTGTGTGTGTGTGTGTGTGTGTGTGTGTGTGTGTGTGTGTGTGTGTGTGTGTGTGTGTGTGTGTGTGTGTGTGTGTGTGTGTGTGTGTGTGTGTGTGTGTGTGTGTGTGTGTGTGTGTGTGCGCGCGCGCGCGTCCCCACAAGACAATGGCACCCCCATCTCCCACTTCTACTGCTCCGTGCTCTCTCATAACGGCACGCCTCAACATTAGGGTCCGACTTAATTAGGACTAATTACAGCCTTCGTTAAGGCACTCTGCTCCCAACAGCACAGGCTGAAGCAAAGGGTTTCTCTCACAGATTCTCCAGTTCAATTGATGGACCTTCTATTCCGCTAAGCTTTGCATTTCAAAGCCCAGTGGCTTATTGAATGTCTGTATTGGGACACTCGACTGACACGGCCCGTTTTGCAGCACAGAGCTAGTACTGTATGTCGTATTGTAGCACTACAGTATGGTGGAGAACGTGGACACAGTCATGTCCTAGCAGCCTTCCGCTCAGGTCCAGAACAGCACAAGGCCACAAGCTGCAGGTAATCCTGGCTTTAGTTGCCACCTCCATCGTGCCCTATTTCTGGGATTCTCACCACATTTGTAGAATGCACGGGGGTTTGATTACGCCTCGGAGCCATCTCTCTTTGTTGTGCATTCGTCTCCTCCTTGTTCCGCTGTTCGGAAATTCCAAAGGTGAATTAAATACAGTATACCCTACCCCCTTCCTTTTTTGTCCTTCCCGCAATCTCAGTTTACTTGAAAACGCGGAATAGGAAGGTCATATTTACTGTGTTGAGAATCAAAGGCAGAGTCTGTGCCCCCCGCCCCCCCCCTTCAACCCCCATTGCCCTCTTTCTCTTTCACACAAAATCTGATACTTTTCCTGGGACACTCTGTCAGAGTGAAGAAAAGATGTTATTCTCCCCATTGAAAAGGAGAAATGTAAAATGCGATAACGCATGCAGCTGAGAATTGAGATGAACACAAGTGACCATTTTGGCTGAAAAACACGATCTCTGCAGGTTTGTTCTCACAGGCAATCAGTTTTTTTCCTTCCCTTTCCTTTGTACGAATTCACATGTACAATTGTTAAGCCACTCTGGTGGAATTGTTTAGGCCGAAAGAGAGCTTTGAGTGAGCCCTTCCAGCTCAATGGAGTTCTACTCCTCTGTATGCCTGTAATGGCCTTTAAGTGAATATCTGAAGTGAGAGAGATAGGGGCCTGTGACACGTACTGCTACATATATGGACACCGCAGCTCCATGCACTGACTCGATATCTGTGCGAATTGTCCGCCCCCCCCAGGACTTTAGATAGAATAAGCTGTGCACTGCTGTCCGTGTTATAAGCTTCATGATGGAAAATTCCCTTGCATTAATTCCCTTGCATTAAAATCAGAGCGTATCCTCCGATACGCAGACTACGCACTGCGCRTAGGGCCCCGCGGCCGTTATGGGGCCCCGACCCCCAAAAATAATGTATATTATATATAGACTGAGTGTACAAAACATTAAGAACACCTTCCTAATATGGAGTTGTCCTCAGAAGAGCCTCAATTCGTCGGGACATGGACTCCACAAGGTGTCGAAAGCTTTCCACAGGGATGCTGGCCCATGTGGACTCCAATGTTTCCCACAGTTGTGTCAAGTTAGCTGGATGTCTTTTRGGTGGTGGGCAATTCTTGATACACACGGGAAACTGTTGAGCGGGAAAGACCCAGCATCGTTGCAGTTCTTGACACAAACCAGTGCACCTGGCACCTACTACCATGCCCCGTTTCGAATGGCACACATACACAATTCAAGTCTCAATTGTCTCAAGGCTTAAAAGTAATTTAACACTAGAACTGTTGGGCCTTGATGGACCCCCTTTCAGTCATTCTGACTGCAACATTCTAACAGTGTAATTAATAAATCATATATTTGGTGGTGTTTATGAAGGCCTTGGGTATCATTAGAATACGTTTTGTATTTTATTTCATTTAACACAATAGCATTTTAATTCGTTTGTGTTACTGTAGGCTATATGTAAAAACACACAAAAAACACACAAATTCAACTGTTCAAGAGAAGTTCTGTGTTGGAAAAATTTAAATACAACAACCACCAATACGCACGGTCAAATGATGAAAACACCAGTAGCCTAAACACCACTATAAGCACCAAGTGGCCTTGATAAATAGTGAAACTCGGCACAAATTCAACGATGGCGTTACAATGAACACACGTGTCTATGTGACGGCAGTTGAACTGTCCTAACAGTTGACAACATGTTCACAACTTTCACTTGCTTGACACACTTGGACATACCTCTGTTTGGTTGTAGTGCGTACTAGTCTCAGTTTTTCCTCTTTATCGTGTCCCCATTRTCTTGTCATTCTTCAGCATTGTTGTGGAGTACAGCAGCTGTGGAGGTGCCTTATTTTGCGCAGAGGGAGGGAGCTCCCGTCTCACGTTGTTCATGGTGCCCGGCCAGACTTGTTTTCTTTGCAATCAAATTGCTTGCCAGTGACAGTGAAGTTAAGAAATTGTCCATCGGGCCATTTCAATATTTGGTTGTGCATCAGCAGTTTCCCACTCATGTCAGTCACTCAATTAGCCCATGTCAGCTACCATTTTTTTTTTATTGCTAGGTAAAGTAGTCTAGCCAGGTATCTAAACCTTTTAGTAGTAGGCCTAATAATCACCAAACTACCGACCGGGCGTGCAGGACATGTGTCCAGGGGCCCTGACCTCCAGGGGGCCCCCATTGATTTTGTTAGTCATGGCAAAATGTGAAGAATTGGAGAAAATGGGATTTAAAACCGCAACACTTTCTCTACACCTCATGGCAAAATGTGCCGAATTTGAGGAAAAGTCGTTTAACATTGCAAAAAAAAGTATCCACTGCTAAGAAGGGGGGGGGGACTAAAACGTTTTGCCTGCGAGGTGAGGTGGGGGGGGCAACCAAATTTCACATGGGGCCCCAAAAGGCTGGAGGTGGTACTGATTATGACGACAGGAAGATAAAATATAAATAAAAACAAGGGGCTGTGTAAACGTAATATATCTGCATTCCTTTGCTGTCTTCCTCCAGTGGCCATAGATGAATGTCTCTGCTGCACAATTAATATCCAAACGGACCAGCAAATACCAGCGTCTTTATTAAAATCAATAGCCACAGTGCTGGGTCAGACCTCTACTACAAAGATCAAAAGAATGGAATGAACTTTTTTTCTATGGAATCCGCCTGACCAGGTATCCCCCCCTTTTAATTAAACAGACGCCTTGTTGGGCTGGGCCTGACAAAAGCCAATAGGACTGAATGTACGGGAGGAATTCTGGCCTGTGTCTGACCCCTGAGAGACCACAAAGGCCCTCTGTAACCTGCCCAGGGTAACAGGGTAGGACTACGCCCCAGACCATCCCAGCCAGATTAACGATTAGCCGCAAGAATGGCCCCTCCCAATCTGATGTGAAGAGAAAGGGAGGATGGGGCTTGAAAAGAGAAAATAGGATGGATGGCTCGTCCAGTCCGATGTGCCTGACTGCCTTACACTCATCTGGCAGGGCTGACTCTGAGGGCCAGGCCTCTCAAAGTGGGGGCTGGCCGGGGTCCTCTACATCTGAGGAGCGCTATGAAAGGCAAACAATAAGCAATCTGTTTGTCCACCCCTGGAAAACGCCGCTCCCCTTTCATCCGCGGGCTCCCATTTCCGTGGGTCGTGACTTTACTCAAACATCAATTACTGTTACGTTCCCTGTTTGATCTCACAGGCTCGTCTTCCATGTAAAATCAGGAGGGGGAAAAATGTGTAAAGACAATGCACTGATTGTGTTTTTTCTCTGTTATGGTATTTTATGCTCTCGATGTGGTCTGCTAGGCAGTGGTTGTTGATTGCCCCCCTCTCTCCTCAATCAGAGCTGCTATAGACTATTGTAGTGCATAATAAGCTTTGAGGTCATTTTACCTTCACAGAGAGAACTTGGCCTGGACGGGGCATAAACAGGCTATCCGCCGTATGGACTATCCACCGTTCATATATTGAAAGTTAGTTGACAGAGAGCATAGGCAGTGATGAGAGATCACAGAGACACAGAGACCATAGCTTTCYGTTTATGATGAGGGCCAATGAGATGAGATCTGTGTTCTTTTCAATACAGCTGCTTCAAATTTAAGCAGAGTTATGTAGCTTCGCTACCTTACTTTGGCTTGCAAGCTCACCCTGTTCATGTACTTAAGTTTACATATGTAGAATTAGTGGAATCAAGACTCTAATAGGAAGGGATTTTGTATGACGAGAGTGACAAACTCTTAGCATAAATTAGAATTTGTAGTTCCATATAAGCCAACTTCATGTATGCCAGCCAGTAATCCTCAGTGACCCTAGTAGGCTAGAGGCGTTAGAAGATCATATGATCAGATATGGGAAAATGTCCTAGCTCGCCTAAACCTTCTGGCTCTGCCCTCTGTTTAGACGAGGCTTTACAGTAGTTCATGACAAGATGAATTTCAAGCATGCAAGTCTTTTTTCCCCCAAGTGCATCCTCAAATCCCAYCAAAAATAAGGCTTGATATACGGATGGCTCTGCCAAGCTTTTACGGCACTAGCAGAGTTGACGTCGTGCTCCCTCCATGTTGTCGTCAGCTGTTTTTCTCCTGTTTCCCCCCTCGGCCACACGTCGACGGCTAATTCAGTGCTCAAGAAGAGGTTTGAGTTTCCCTCCAAGCTGCTGCAGCTGTGCCTCTGACTGTCTGGGATTAGGCAACAAAATGAACTCATAATAAAATGAATCAATCATCATGACATTTTGTTTAAATGTAGCTATTGAAAACATTTCGCCTGTTTCCTCAGGCACGCTTGGAAGAGAGGGGCCGGGATGCATAAAAATAGAAGGCTTGTTTTTTTAATATAAATGTAAGGACAGAGATCCATTTGTCTTAACCCCCCCCTCTACCCTTCCCTCTCCTCTCCCACTCTATCTCTGCCTGTCTATATTTTTTCAAGTTAGAATAATTTGCTGGTTTATTTGCCTTGCCGTGTGTAGTGGAATTGAGAAACATTGGCCGACGAGACCGGCACAGTTAATTTTCCGCCTTTGGTGTTTGACAGCGGTAGAGTAATGGGGTTCCGATCAGACTCTCTTCCCTTCACGGGGAAAGTAACTTAAGTGTTCATGTTCATACCAACAAAATTAAATGATAAATGAATGAGCAATTTTTTTCTCTTTTTTTCTCTCTTTTTTTTTTTTTTTTTTTACACGTCTCCCATTCCGTTTGAGGCGATTCCGTTAATGAATTAGATCAAGGTGACATATACTGTCTGAATGAACCTGGGGAGAAAATGAAAAAGATGTCTATTTTTTTGTCCTGATTTGCAAAGAAATTTAGATCACGGCAAAGCAAGGAGGCATTGCGTCGTCATTTAATTAATTACTTAATGTGTCCCTTCATCGTCTAATTGAATTAATTAGGGGCCTAATTGGGCAGAGTGATGATGGCTTCCGGGGCTGTGGAGCCCTTGATGAGCTGAAGGTAGCTGGGCTTCTTAGAGAGACTCAGGGAGAGAGCGCTCTCCTGGGACGGGCGGGGAGGGACCCTCCCTACCGCCATCAGCGGCCCCAGCTCCCCTCAGCTGTCCCTGGATTGGAGGGGTCAGGGGAGGCCTGGGGCCAACGAAAGCCTCACTCTGGCTCCTCGATAGACATGGTCTCTGGAGACCAAGTACACATGCTTGGACTGAGAGGAACTGCAGTGAAAGAGTTTTAAAAAAGCATGACACAGCATCCAAGTTGTGTTCTACTCTAAAGAGCTGCAAAGGCCTGTATTACAGTGATACTGTATGAACATCTGCCAATGTATTACCTTGTAGGGCATTTTGTTCTATCCATCACTAGCCGGCCTCCATYCAGCAACCTGCCMTGAACTTAGTCACTGTCACTAGCCGGCTACCACCCGGTTACTCAACCCGGCACCTTAGAGGCTGCTGCCCTACGTATATAGACATGGAACAATGGTCACTTTAATAATGGAACACTGGTCACTTTAATAATGGAACACTGGTCACTTTAATAATGGAACACTGGTCACTTTAATAATGTTTACATACTGTTTTACCCATTTCATATGTATGTACTGTATTCTACTGTGTTCTAGTCAATAGCACTCCAACATTCTTAATCCCATTCTTTTACTTTTAGATGTGTGTAATGTTGTGAATTGTTAGATACCACTGCACTGTTGGAGCTAGGAACACAAGCATTTCGCTACACCCGCAAGAACACCTGCTAAATATGTGTATGTGACCAATAACATTGGATTAGATTTTTTGATTTGAGGTGTGTGTGTTTCCTTGCTGTGTATGCGTGTGATTTGTGTACAGTATTTATGTGTTGTCCTGCAGGGCTGACGGCTGCAGCGATGGCCGAGGCTATGAAGCTGCAGAAGATGAAGCTGATGGCCATGAACAACCTCCACGGAGCCGGCAGCCAGAACGGGACCGAGTCAGAGAACGACGAGCTCAACTCCAACGCAGGTCAGAGGCACAGCGACGTACATACTGTACTTTTAAAAAATCATCACAGCTAACTATTGAGGCACAATAAACAGGAAAGTATAACAGAAAACCCTAATTAATTCACATATGTATTAGGACTGTCAACTCAAATGAAAATATTAGCCCCCCCCCTCCCCAAATAATAACAGATGTATCTGTTCAAGTCCACAGCCAGTATGTTAATAGCCTGTCTAGCCGTCTCTAGGAGGTAGGTTAGGTAGAGACTGCGGAAAGGTTTGTCTCCTTGTAAACTTCCACTGGCCATGTCTCTTTCTCCATGGCTGCTTCACACGTGACTACAGGTAATTGGTTCTGGCCCTCGTGTTGCTTTCGCTTTAGCCGTATTTTATTGAGGCTAATGGCGTCCTTAATGGCTGCGACCTGACCGTGCATTTAGATGGTGGTGATGGCAGCGTGTGTGACTAACAACGCGCGTGGCGGCGGGCCGGGTAATAGAGGCGCCACGCAGACAGCCTTCTTTATCACCACCCAGAGCCACGGCAGACGCCCCCGATAGAGACATGAGTCTGAATATGTAGAGGGACAAGTAAATACACACACACAGACACACACTCACACAGACACACACAGACACACACACACACACACACACACACACACACACACAACACACACACACACAGGCACACAGCACATAGCCCACATATGTCACACCACACACACAGAACACACACAATGACTGTATCTTGCAGTGCCACACACACCCACACACACACACACACACACACACACACACACACACACACAGAGAGACAGGACAAACTGATGTGCACACTTATTTATACTTCACACTGTTTACATATAAACACACAAGGCCTGCGAGGGAAGAAAACCCAGCTAGCACATAAACGTTCTGAGAACCATATGTTTCTTAGAGCTTGGTGAGAGCGGTTATTTTGCATACAACCTTCCCACAACATTCTGGGAATGGTGCAAGATAGTTACTTGGAACATTCTCAGTACATTTAAGGAACTTGACAAAAATAACGTTTCATTACATTAACAGAACGTTTTCTAAATGTTTAAACATGGTTATATTGAATAAAAATGTTGGTAATGTTCTAGGAACGTTCTCCAACTGGTTTGACATTGGGAATGTTCTCAAATAGTTCAGAGAACATTAAGAAACAACGTTCTCCTGTGGGAATTGTAATACTTCAGCATAACGTTTCCACCAGGTTTCCTCATGGCTCTATTTAAAGTAATCTTCTCAAATTGTTCCGAGAATGTTAAGAAACGTCCTTCTTCTGTGGGAATTTCAGTACTTCAGCATAACGAGAAAAAAAGGGCATGTTAGCTCCATYCTGGTGGCGCAGTGGACTAATTCCATGGATAGAGAACAGATGATCATAGGTTTGAATCTCACTGACGCCGTGCCACAATAAAACAGAAATGTTTTTGCACGATTAATGCGTAAGTAAATACATTTCCATGTGTCCTGTCTGTGTAGTTCCAAACAGTTAACCTAAGCTATCAGTGTTATTAAAAGTCTTTAAGGAAGCTATTCAAAAACCTCCAAATATCCTATAATTTCCGTTCCCGGAACGTTAATAAATCCTCACAAGAAAACTTTCAGGGAACCATAGTAAAACGTTCTCAGAACCTTCCTGCAACTAAAAATCTACGTTCCCAGAACAGAATAAATGTTCACTTCCGTTCTCAGAACGTTTAAAAAACATTCAGTTTTAGCGGTCAGGGAACCAAACGCGGAACCAAATGTGCTAGCTTTCAATGAACCAAATGTGCTAGCTTCCAAGGAACCAAATATGCTAGCTTCCAAGGAACCAAATATGCTAGCTTTCAATGAACCAAATGTGCTAGCTTCCAAGGAACCAAATATGCTAGCTTCCAAGGAACCAAATATGCTAGCTTCCAAGGAACCAAATATGCTAGCTTCCAAGGAACCAAATGTGCTAGCTTCCAAGGAACCAAATATGCTAGCTTCCAAGGAACCAAATATGCTAGCTTCCAAGGAACCAAATATGCTTAGGCTTCAAGGAACCAAATATGCTAGCTTCCAAGGAACCAAATATGCTAGCTTCCAATGAACCAAATAATGCTAGCTTCCAATGAACCCAAATATGCTAGCTTCCAAGGAACCAAATATGCTAGCTTCCAAGGAAACCAAATATGCTAGCTTCCAAGTAACCAAATATGCAGCTTCCATGAACCAAATATGCTAGCTTCCAAGGAAACCAAATATGCTAGCTTCAAGGACCATATGTGCTAGCTTCCAAGGAACCAAATGTGCTAGCTTCCAAGGAACCAAATGTGCTAGCTTCCAAGGAACCAAATGTGCTAGCTTCCAAAGAACCAAATGTGCTAGCTGGAAACAGAGAACTTACAAAAGTATTTACTGGATTCATGTATTTGTATTTTGGGGCGATGCTGTTTGCACGGTAAAAGACTGGCTGGCCTTGGCGACAGTAGGCAGGCAGAAAGTGTCCGTGAATCCCGCTGTCTTGCTGAGCCTAATTGATGTTCCTGATCAAATGAAGCCATGTAGCAATATTGGTGTAACGTGACACCTAAACCTAAATGATTACCGATAGTTAAATCTCCTCCAGTACATTGTAACGAGACAGCCATGAGATTGGGCGACGATGACAGAGCTGGATGGAGAGAAGAGGGTGTGTCAGTAGCGAGGGCTGGGTGCCTGTGTGTCCCACTCTGTCACAGACCCTCTAATGTACTCCTCCCTGACACCAGCACTACGGTGAGCTGGCCCCTCTCTGTCACATCACCAATGATAATGATGATGATAATGATGCTGCTGATAACCATTACAGAGAGGCAGCAGGCTTTCCTGGCGTTCTGTCCAGCGGATCGGTGAAACACTGCCGTGCAAGTGGGCCTCAGCTCGTGTAACCGATGTGAAATGGCTAGCGGTGGTGCACGCTTAATAGCCTTTCAAACGGTGACGTCACTCGCTTTGAGACCTTGAAGTAGTGGTTCCCCCGCGGCTTTTGTGGAGCGATGGGTAACGATGCTTCGTGGGTGACTGTTGTTGATGTGTGCAGAGGGTCCCTGGGTCGAGCCCGGGTATGGGCGAGGGGACGGACGTAAAGTTAAACTGTTACACTCGCACTGTCACACAAGTCACCCACAATTCAGCAGGCTACTCCATTCCCCCGAAATGAAGAAGCCAGTGAGTTAGCTCTCATGCAGAAGGCATTTGAAGGGACGAACTTCACCGAGACCTGGGGGCCAATAACCCAAAGACAGAAAACAGTTCAACCAGAGTCCATGGGTGGAAATGACAACTATTCCCCTTATTCAGCTGAGTAAGTCCATGCCTTCACACTACCTGTAAAAAAACGGATCCCTGAGTGGTTTAGCAGAAGGTGTGKGTGTGCAGGAGGAGACTTTTCCGAAGTGTGCCTACGCAAATTTGGGCCCCCACGTTTGCCTTCTCATATGACTTTGACTCAACCCCACCACCAAGAGCCAGAGCTGTAGGAGCAGCCACCTGAGAGAGACGGGGGAGGAGAAGGAGGGGGAGCATGCTTCATCTCAGTAAAATCCACTTTGACCCTAAAAAGAGTTGGAAGAAAGGCCTTGTGGTTCCTGCTTGGTTTTGCCGCACGCTTTGTTGAGAGGTGGGTGGTGGTGGGGTAGGGACGTTGGAATCTGATCTAGCGAATCACGTCTCTTAAGTTGAACAAACAGCTTCAGAAGATATCCGTCCGACTTTAACCCATTGCGTGCTCTCTTCCGCGGCCAAGACACTGATCCCTAGACGACAGCTGCAAAGCCTGATGTCTCTGTTTTCCCCCCCTCTCTCTCCTTCTCTCTTTTCTTACCCTGTTTCCTTCTCGTTCCCGCGTTCCCGGGGGCTGTGTTTGGTCCCCCTCCCTCTCTCTGAAGGCAAGCTGCTTTTTTTGGAGAACATCAAAGGGCCAGCTAATCTGCGTTTTCCCCTCCGTGCGGGATGGGCTGTAAGAAAACCTTCAGCTATCTGCGTACAGCGGTTAGCGGAGATAGGCATGATTTCAATCTCTCTCCCTCCCATATCTCCTCAAACAGCGACACCCCCCCTCCCCTCTCAAGACAAAAAAAAATWATACACTTAGAAATCATCGCTTTTGGAGGCAGAGGGAGAGCTGACGAACCCTTGATCGTTTTCTTTTAGCACTGTAATCAGTTGACCAATTTGGCTTAACCCCCAATCTAACTTTGGGGAGTCTCCTAAAGTGCCGAGCAGAAGTTGGTTCTCAGCGCGGAGAGACTGTTTGAAAGGATGTTTATACTCTCTGGGTTTTACAGCCGCAAAGCTGCAAAGAGGCACAGGGGCTCCTGTGAAATGGTGTCTTTAAATATAAATATGCCTCTGAAATCCTGTTAACAAGGGAAAAAAGGAAGAGAATACTAAAGGGAGAACATGTGTTTCTGGTCGAGGCGACTGGAGAAGAATAGCCGAGCAGAAAAGGGGCTCATTGGTCTAATGGCGTACTGTCAGGGAAAATCACCATCACAAATGACATCAGAGAAGAAGTGATATATTTTTCCTTTGCGACTGACAAGTTAAAAGAGAAATCCCATGCATTATTTAAACTGGATCTGGAGTCTGTCAGGCACGTGATTTGCAGAGTTAGCAAAAAACAGGTGTGGGTGTAGAGAGTGAGAGAGAGAGAGAGAGAGAGAGAGAGAGAGAGAGAGAGAGAGAGAGATAGACAGAGAGAGAGAGAGAGCGAGAGAGAGTGGAAGCTCATAGAGAAAGCGTGGGCACCTAGCGATCTGTGTGCGCGCAGTCGTTTCAAATCCCTAACCACCAAACCGGTCAGCACTTTTTCCCTCTTTACTCTCTATCGCTCACCTCGCTTTTCTTTTTTTCCCTCCTCTTTTGAAGCCCAGTGTCTTTGCTGGGCAAGTGTCACTCTTGTTTAGTCTGATTGGCCTGTTTGATAACAGCCCCTTCCTGTCTCGCTGCCATTTTGAAAAACACAAGAGAAGAGAAGACTGGAAGAGAAGGGGTAGATAGATCCCACACTTCCTTTTCTTGCCCTTCCTCCCTCCCTTCTTCCCTCCCTTCCTCCACACAGCTGCAACAGGAGACAGTGTCACTTGATAGCCCTGAGCAGTTTGTTTCGTGTCCAGTATTGACCAGCGTGGCGAGTGTGAGGGTGATCCCGGCTGGTCTTGTGGGCTGGGGTCAGAGCTATCACCTTTCACTGTGGTTCCCCTGGGCTCTGCTCCTCTTGTTGCTTCACGTGGACGCGTTCTTCTCTCTGGAACTTGGGCGGCAGAGTCGTTGTTTTGTAACAAGTAAGTTTCATTTGCAGAAAGACATTGGACACGTTTGACACAACATTCCTGACATTGTCAATTACATCATCAGTGTTTTTTTGTGTGTGTGTTGTTGTTGTTCCGTGTGTTTAAGTATACTGTTACTGAGCTCCCTGTTGCGGTTCTTCTCTTCAGACCTTCCGCCTGTGGCTCAGACCCTCTCCCACGGGCTCTGAGCTCACTATACTGCCCCTTGTGGGAACCAAATGAACAGCACTGATGTAAACCACAGACRATACTGAAAACGAGAGTCGCAATGTATGCAGCAAGACACCTCATGGAACAACATAGATACAAAATTCTGTTTTGTGCTGTCTTAAGAGTCCACTCTCTCGTTATAATATTCATTTCCATAATGAGTTATACCATAACAGCCAGATAGGCCTGCGTCTGACATGACTAGTGCCTCTCTCTCTAACAAATAGAAGTGCAGGTTATATGTATGGATCAGAGAAGTGCTGTCACCTCAAATGGCGGAAGCACCCCTGATCTGTTCTGTCTTTCCTGCTGACGGCTCAGAAAATGTGCCAGCCCTTCGTCCTCCAGCTGAAATATTCTCCCAGTTCCAGCCATCAGGAATTAATGTCCCATAAATCATGGCCCTCAGAGGGACAGGGGCTGCATACTGACCACTACACTGAGGCTGCCGCACAGCACACACTGGAACACACACACTGGAACACACACACTGGAACACACACACACACACACACACACCACACACACACACACACACACACACACACACACACACAACACACACACACACACACACACACACCACACAACACACACACACACACACACACACACACACACACACACACACACACACACACACACACACTGTACACTACACACCAGTAGTTCTAGTATATACAGGAGGTTGACACATGTACGAACACACATCACTGGAGCAGAGGACAAACATAAAATTCACTATGACGTTTGCACAGAAATGCTCACACGCCACATGGGTATAAACACAGACAATCCCATTGACCTCTCATACATGGCACACATGCTATCCTCTGTGTCACTCCCATGTCTCTGGGTGTTAGAGAGGAGCACTATTGATTAGCCCACCCTAGGCTACGGTGTCAGATAACCGGCTGGTCAAATACGACTCTCACTCTGACCGGCTATGCTCTGTGGATGAAATGAGATGTCTCGGAGAAAAGCGAGATAAGACTCTGTCTGGCTTCTCTGTGTCGCCTGTTCCTCTCTCTGCCGAGGGAAAGCCTGCACTTACTCACGGCAGAGCCACCGCTAATGCCACAGCACGGTGATAGACACCAGCCCAATCATCAGTCCTCGCAGAGACGGGCTGGGGACACCAGCCCCGCAGCCCCCCACCCCTCCCGGGGTGCAATGCCTCAGGGTTGTTCGCACAGGAAATGGACATGAAGGGTAGACCTGTCACAAACGACAGCGGCCCTTTGTGAAAGAAGAAGAATCGCACGATCTGAGCATGACATGAACGCTCCTCTCCATCTCTCCCAGTCAGAGTGTCGACCTTGACGAGACCATGTCCAGCAGTGTCACAGTTATGGCCAACTGCCTGACGGAAGCGATTTCAGGGTGTCTTCAACAGAGTGACACGGACAGCAGAGTAGAGGAGGACCTTTCCTCTGGCGCTCTGACCCTCTCCTTAGCCTGACCTCTTGGGCGCCATGTCTGTGAATGGGTTTCGAGAGAGAGCGAGGTTTGTCAGGTGAAGAGGAGAGAGGGCGTGTGTTTAGAGGAGAGGGAGGGTGCAAGGCGTCCATCTTTAGACTAAAACCCTTGGTCCAGATAATGGGAATCCATCCAGCGTAATGACCTACAGATCCTGTTGGTAATGAGATGGGGGAATTGCCTGCTCTTGGTACCAGATGATACTGTATTAACGGAGCGGGCAGGCGCAACGGACGGGGGGCCTTCAGGAGCCCCTCCACCTCCCATCATTTTTCATCCGGCTGACATCCGAGCGGGCCGAAGCGTCGGAGAGGGGATTGATTTCAAATGAGCCTCAAAATGATGCCTAATGAAAACCTGTAAAGACACTTTCAGCTCTAAATACCAAATTAGCTGTAGCCAACGGAGGATAAACACTTGATGGATCCCAAACTCAGACACTTTCTATCATGGGCCTGTTTGACTATTTATGAAGGGGTTGAGTGTATGTGTTTTCCTGTAAGAGTGTATGAGAGAGTGTGTGTTTCTATCTGTGTGCGTGTGCGCGTGTGTGTGAAAGTGCACATGTGTTTGTGCCAGATTGGTTGCGTGTTCGATGCACTTTCTTTGGCTCAAATGTTTTCTGGGAATGGCGTTGAGGAGAGTAGCTCCGCTCCAGTCTTTGGTGGAGCTCATTGATATGTAAACGCCGGGCGATATCAAAGAGGCGTCTCCTTCCCTTTCTGTGCGGTGAGCACTACTTAGAATCAAAGACACGTCGCTATAAACCGCTCAAAGGGAGCCAGGCACTCTGATGGCCATTAATGTGTCTCTGTGATAAGGGGACGCGAAATACGCAGCCATCTTACAAAAAAACAGATGTTTAGATGCTTAGAACCAGGAGCAGGAAGTGACCCACGACACAGTCTGGCGATTGCTTGTAAATACCCTGGAAATTATACTGGGGTTAAAAATGCCAGATTATTTCCAAGGAATGCTAAATTACATGTTTTTGGCCAGAGAAATGCTTATGGTTACACTTACATTGAATTACGTAGTATTAAGCCCGTACAGCCGTCCTCTTCATAATGGCATAGTTCTGACATTTTATTAATTCGTGATAAATGACCATGTCATGACACGTGCAGCACCAGCGCTACGGTGCCACAGTGTCTCTCTTTAATGTCACCGATCTGTCTGTCAGAATCCCCTCAGCCTTCAACAATCCTCCACTCCTAAAACCACCATTAAGAGTTGATTTGTCATAAGGCCATGGGCCTCCACCTCAAACGCCGGAGAGTTGCCTGGGCTCAGACGCCGCAGTTCTATAGACCCTTTCTCCTCTGTCCCGCCGTCACACCCGCTCAACTCCTCCAACTTCCATTCCTCTCCTCACAGCAATTAACACTTCATTAAGAGACCTCTTTAATCATTTTCCCTTTCAATTCCAACCCTCTTCTGCCAGGGCCTCTGGTGGGTTGTACTCATTGTTTTGGGAGGGAATTAATGACTGACAATTTAAATGTTTTTTCTTCATTACTTCTTTGTTATTGCGTGTAAATAGGTTTCCCCACACAGGATCCCCACAGGTATTTTCATAAATATGTAAAGACTTATTTCTCTGTGTCCTCTCAAGCAATCCCAGCTTCTCTTCTCACAGACATGTTCACACCTGACTCATGGCTAGTAATAAGATTTACCACTGGTAGACATTAAATCTGTCCAACTGGCTGTGCTGGGCTGTTAGGGATTAGCTGCAGTGAATTGCATTAGGTACAGTGCTGTTACTGCTGTACAGTAGATGCACCATTTGCAAGGCTGAATTAGTTCTTCTGCCAGCCTGCCAGACTGGGCAGGTTTTGATTAAGGCAGGTTTTTAAGACTTCCCAAGTGTTTAGCATTGATATCGCTTGCATTTATAAAGTATAACGGTATGATCACAAACTACAAGAGCAGCATATTCAGAAAGATACGGATTCATGGCGGGGGTGATGAGTGGCAGTTATACTGAGGCCTATGAGGGTTCTCCTCTATTGGGAACTGGGGATTGGGTTGGAGCCGGGGGTGTAGTCTTAGGGACATCTGGCAGAGTAAGGGGGATGCCAGGGGCTGCCTGGCACAACCCTAGAGGATGCAGGGGGCACGGCGGGCACCATGTAGAGAGCCTAAAACCCACTGCCATTCTCACAAACCCCCCAATCGTCTCTTAACTGTCACTGTTAGAGGGAGGGGAGGGAAAGAAATGTCAATCTTAGCCGGAAGCCTCTTAATCACTGCTGTTAACCTGCGCTGGTCTGCACTGGAAGGGCTACATGCAAGGTATTATGGAACACTCATGCCACAACTTGAACTAGCTTTTCTATTGACTGGTCTCAGATTCGGGTTTGATCCAAACTGTTTTTCTTTGATTAAAGGAAATGTCGCAATAACACACGGGATTTATTTCATTGAAACGGTGTAGAAATATTCTTATCCTGCCTATTAGGCAGGAGTGAAGGAGTGAAACGAAGGACATTGTTTGTGGCCGACACTCTTCTCAGTCTCAGATGAGAAGGAATCAAACTGGGTGAAAAGTAAAGGCCGTGCCACAGAGCTGCAGTGCTGGGGTAGTGTTGGGATAGTGCTGGGTGAGGGGCTAGCATATTTGTCATTAGTGTGGTCGGGCTAGTATCACTGCTCTGGCTAGTATAAACTGCTCTGGCTAGTATCACTCTAGATCTGGCCGATAGTATCACTGCTCTGCCTAGTATCACTCTGATCTGGCTAGTATCACTGCTCTTGCCTAGTATAACTGCTCTGGCTAGTATCACTGCTCTGGAAGTATCACTGTCTGGTTAGTGCCTTGCTCATGCTAGTATCACTGATCTGGCTAGTATCACTGGCTCTGCCTAGATCACGGCTCTGGCTAGTATCACTGCTCTGGCTAGTATCACTGTCTGGCTAGTATCACTGCTCAGCCTAGTATCACTGATCTGGCTAGTATCACTGCTCTGCCTAGTATAAAACTGCTCTGGCTAGTATCACTGTCTGGCTAGTATCACTGATCTGGCTAGTATCACTGCTACTGGCTAGTATCACTGATGCTGGCTAGTATCACTGCTCGCCTAGTATAACTGCTCTGGCTAGTATCACTGCTCTGGCTAGTATCACTGATCTGGCTAGTATCACTGTCTGGTAGTATCACTGCTCTGCCGTATCACTGCTCTGATTAGTATCACTGCTCTGCCTAGTATCACTGCTCTGGAAGTATCACTGCTCTGCCTAGTATCACTGCTCTGGATAGTATCACTGCTCTGCGCTAGTATCACTGCTCTGGCTAGTATCACTGATCTGGCTAGTATCACTGCCTCTGGATAGTATCACTGCTCTGCCTAGTATCACTGCTCTGGATAGTATCACTGCTCTGAATAGTATCACTTGCCTGCTAGTATCACTGCTCTGGCTAGTATCACTGCTCTGCCTAGTATCACTGCTCTGGAGAGTATCACTGCTCTGCCTAGTATCACTGCTCTGCCTGTAGTCACTGCTCTGGATAGTATCACTGCTCTGCTAGTATCATGCCTCTGCCTAGTATCACTGCTCTTGCTAGTATCACTGCTCTGGATAGTATCACTGCTCTGGATAGTATCACTGCTTCTGCCTAGTATCACTGCTCTGGATAGTATCACTGCTTCTGGTAGTATCACTGCTCTGCCTAGTATCACTGCTCTGGTTCTAGTATCACTGCTCTGCCTAGTATCACTGCTCTGGATAGTATCACTGCTCTGCCTAGTATCACTGGCTGCCTTACACTTGGAGTATCATGTCGTATCACTGCTCTTGCTAGTATCACTGCTACTGATAGTTATCACTGCTCTGGATAGTATCACTGCTCTGCCTAGTATCAGCTGCTCTGCCGTAGTATCACTGCTCTGTAGTATCACTGCTCAGTATCACTGCTCTTGCTAGTATCACTGCTCTGATAGTATCACTGCCTCGTATTCACTGCTCTTGCTAGTATCACTTGCTCTGGGATAGTATCACTGCTCTGCCTAGTATCACTGCTCTGCCTAGTATCACTGCTCTGGATAGTATCACTGCTCTGCCTAGTATCACTGCTCTTGCTAGATCACTGCTCTGGATAGTATCACTGCCTCGTATCACTGTCTCTCGTATCATCTCTGTTATAGTATCACTGACTAGTATCACTGCTCTGTAGTATCACTGCCTAGGTATCACTGCTCTGCCTAGTATCACTGCTCTGGATAGTATCACGCTCTGCCTAGTATCACTGCTCTTGTAGTATCACTGCTCTGGCTAGTATCACTGCCTTAGTATCCACTGCTCGGATAGTATCACTGCTCTGCTAGTATCACTGCTCTGCCTAGTATCACTGCTCTTGCTAGTATCACTGCTCTGTGCTAGTATCACTGCTCTGCCTAGTTATCACTGCTCTTGCTAGTATCACTGCTCTTGCTAGTATCACTGCTCTTGCTAGTATTAACTGCTCTGCCTAGATCACTGCTCTGGATAGTATCACTGCTCTGCCTAGTATCACTGCTCTTGCTAGTATCACTGCTCTGGCTAGTGATCACTGCTCTGGATAGTATCACTGCTCTGCCTAGGTATCACTGCCTCTTGCCTAGTATCACTGCTCTTGCTTAGTATAACTGCTCTCCTAGTTATCACTGCTCTAGATAGTATCACTGCCTCTGCCTAGTATCACTGCTCTTGCCTAGTATCACTGCTCTGGCTAGTATCACTGCTTGGATAGTATCACTGCTCTGCCTAGTATCACTGCTCTTGCTAGTATCACTGCTCTCTTAGTATTCACTGCGCTGGATAGTATCACTGCTCTGCCTAGTATCACGCTCTTGCCTAGTATCACCTGCTCTGCCTCTAGTATCACTGCTCGGCTAGTATCACTGCCTAGTATCACTGCTCTTGCTAGTATCACGGCCTAGTCACTGCTGTTGCTAGTATCACTGCTCTGGCTAGTATCACTGCTCTTGAAAGTATCACTGCTCTGCCTAGTATCACTGCTCTTGCTAGTATCACTGCTCGGCTAGTATCACTGCCTCGTATCACTGCTCTTGCTAGTATCACTCTCGGCTAGTATCACTGCTCTGGCTAGTATCCCTGATCCTGGCTTGGTATCACTGCTCTGGCTAGGATCACTGCCTAGTATCACTGCTCTTGCTAGTATCACTGCTCTGGCTAGTATCACTGCTCTTGATAGTATGCACTGCTCTTGATAGTATCACTGCTCTGGCTAGATCATGGCTCTTGATAGTATCACTGCTCTTGCTAGTATCACTGCTCTGGCTAGTATCACTGCCTAGTGTCACTCTCTTGGCTAGTATCACTGCGGCTGGCTACTATCACTGCTCTTGATATTTCACTGCTCTTGCTAGTATCACTGCTCTGGCTTAGTATCACTGCTCTTGATAGTATCACTGCTCTTGATAGTATCAATGCTCTGGCTAGTATTCACTGCTCTGCCTAGTATCACTGCTCTCGCTAGGATTCACTCATCTGGATAGTATCACTGCTCTGATATAGTTCACTGCTCTGGCTAGTATCACTGCTCTTGCTAGTATCACTGCTCTGCCTAGTATCACTGCTCTGGCGTAGTATCACTGCCTAGTAGCACTGCTCTTGCTAGTATCACTGCTCTTGCTAGTATTCACTGCTTTGGCTATAATCACTGCTCTGCCTAGTATTCACTGCTCTTGCGAGTACACTGCTCTGGCTAGTATACTTCTTGTAGTATCACTGCTCTTGATAATATCACTGCTCTGGCTAGTATCCACTGCCTAGTATCACTGCTCTTGATAGTATTCACTGCTCTGGCGAGGATCACTGCCTAGTATCACTGCTTCTAGTTACGTATCACTGCTCTGGATAGATATCCACTGCTGCTGGCTGTATCCACTGCCTAGTATCACTGCTTAGTTAGTATCACTGCTCTGGATAGTATCACGCACTGCCTAGTCTCCACTGCTCTTGATAGTATTCACTGCTCTGCTAGTATCACTGCCTAGTATCACTGCTCTGAATAGTATCCACTGCTCTGGATATGTATCACTGCACTGCCTAGTCTCACTGCTCTGATAGTATCACTGCTCTGGCTAGTATTCACTGCCTAGATATCCACTGCCTAGTTA
>NC_036863.1:42121256-42127760 GCF_002910315.2 Salvelinus sp. IW2-2015 | reverse complement strand
ATTTGCAGTTACCTTCGTTGGCGCGGGGGCGCGGAGGGGGGGGGGGATTGGCCAAAAGCACAGCTGTACTGCCTGCCGCACTGATTGCCTTGCCTTCCTCGCCCTCATTTATCTTCATTTCTTCCCAATTACAGCAAATTAGCAATAGTCTCAGTTGATTACCAACTTAATCCGCGTTTTTTTTTCTCCCGCGGGACGGCATTATGCAGTGGCAGATGATTCCTTGGCGGGAGTCAGGGTAAACAGCCATGAAAATGCCACCCCGGCAGAGTGGCGAGGCCCACAAGAATATGAACAAACAGAGTGCCAGCATGCCGGCCCCTCCGCCCGCACCCGCTACAAGCTGTTAGTGTGCTCCCGGATAGCGCGCGCGCGCGTCTGTTTATCAAAGGTGCGCGCGCGTGTGCTCTCTGTCTGTGTTTATGCTCTCCTATGCGGTATGTTTGGATGAAAGGTGGTTTCCAGTGAAACACAGATCGTCCTCTCTGTTCCCAGCCTGGTGAACACTAATGGTTTCTTTGAAGGAACAGAGCAGAAGAAAAAGAATGTAGCTCTCACGGAATGAGTGGTTCGACCTCTCCGTCGGCATGCCAGTGATATGATTAGCGTTAAGAAGGAACTCGAAAATTCAATCACCTCAATTAATGGAATCTAGAGAACTCACAAAGGAAGGGCCATCTTTAATTTAACAACTTAATCCTCTTTCGTAATTCTCTGTCTGTACATCTGACAATAAACAATAACCTACTACTGTGTAGTCAAGCTTTCGCTTTTAAAAAGCGACCAGTTTACAGTCCATCAATGTGGTTTTTAAAGACAATAGACTGTCCCTTGCAGAAGAGCAGGGTAATGGAAAGAGAGAGAGAGAGAGAGTGAGAGAGAGAGTGAGGGAGAGTGAGAGAGAGAGAAAGTGTGAGAGAGAGAGTGAGGGATGAGAGTGAGGGAGAGAGAGAGAGTGTGTGTGAGGAGTATGTGAGAAAGAGAGAGTGTAGAGAGAGAGAGAGAGAATGGTTGTGTGGGTGAGAGAGAGAGAGAGAGAGAGAGAGAGAAGAGGAGAGAGAGAAGAGAGAGAGAGAGAGAGAGAGAGAGAGAGAGAGAGAGAGAGAGAGGAGAGAGAGAGAGAGAGAGAGAGAGAGGAGAGAGAGAGAGAGAGAGAGAGAGAGAGGAGAGAGAGAGAGAAGAGAGAGAGAGAGAGGAGAGAGAAGATTGCCATGTGTTTGTTTTGCTGGGTAGAAACATGTTAAGGCAGTACTAATGGAGAGGGTGGTCTCCCATAACAGATCCTCTCACTGTTTACACTGCGGCTCCCACACATACAGACACGCCACATCCAGGGACCGGCCCGTGCTCGTAACTCACAGTGACCTCCAATGTCAACCCCAGTAGAACCTCAGAAGGGGGCCCCAAGAACCCCAACCCCATTACCAGCCCAAACAATGTGTCATCATAGACCCCGCCAAGCCCCCTTAGATCACCAGAGCAAATAACAACAACTAACAATAGCGTCCTCTCATTACTGCTGCTCAAAGAAGGTTGAACGTAATCTCCTCAAGGCATACTGAACTCAGACATAACATACGTAAATGAATTACAGAGCACCAACACACTGCAGCCTTTCAGCCAGATGATGGGATGGTTATGGGTAATGTCGGCATTGTTCTGTCTGTCTGTCCATGTGTGTGTGCTCTGAGGAACCACACGGCATGTCCAGACTTTGGAGGTAAGGACTGGAGCCCTGTGAGGGTGAGGGGACAGATGGTAGACCTAGCTGTAACAGGCCAATGGCTCTAGTCAATAACACTGGACCAAAGGGGGTCTGGAGTGGCACTGGCCAAGCCTCCAAATTCCCCCCTCTCTGCACCTTTTCAGCTATTTTGTGTGTTTCTGTATGTGTGTGTGTGTATATCAGAGGAGTTGGGGGAGTAGAACACACATGTCCATCAATGTATGGCAGGGTTCCCCATGTGTTTAATTGTTGGACATGAGAGAGAAAAGAAGAAACCTGCAGCACTGCTCTGCCTAGTATAACTGCTCTGGCTAGTATCACTGCTCTGGCTAGTATCACTGATTGGCTAGCTATCCTGCTCATGGCAGTATCACTGCCTCTGCCTAGTATTAACTGCTCTGGATAGTATTAACTGATCTGGATAGTATAACTGCTCTGCCTAGTATCACTGCTCTGCTAGCTATAACTGCTCTGGCTAGTATCACTGCTCTGGGCTAGTGATAATCACTGCTCTGGCTAGTATCACTGCTCTGGCTAGTTATCACTGCTCTGGCTAGTATCACTGCTCTGCCTAGTATAACTGCTCTGGATATAGTATAACTGATCTGGATAGTATAACTGCTCTGCCAGATATAACTGCTCTGGCTAGTATCACTGCTCTGGCTAGTATCACTGATCTGGCTAGGATCACTGCCTCTGGCTAGTATCACTGCTCTGCTCGCGGAGCCTATCATGACGAGTATACTGCTCTGGTAGTATACTGATCGAGTATAACTTGCTTGCCTAGTATAACTGCTCTGGCTAGTATCACTGCTCTGGCTAGTATCACTGATCTGGCTAGTATCACTGCTCTGGCTAGTATCACTGCTCTGCCTAGTATCACTGCTCTGGGATAGTAATCACTGCTCTGGCCTAGTATCACTGCTCTGGCTAGATTCACTGCTCTGGCTAGTATAGACTGCTCTGGCCTAGTATCACTGATCTGGCTAGTATCACTGCTCTGCCTAAGTATCACTGATCTGGCTAGTATCACTGCTCTGCCTAGTATAACTGCTCTGGCTAGTATCCGACTTGCTCTGGATAGTATCACTGCTCTGGCTAGATCACTGCTCTGCTAGTATCACTGATCTGGCTAGTATCACTGCTCTGCCTAGTTATCACTGCTCCTGCCTGTAATAACTGCTCTGGCTAGTATCACTGCTCTGGCTAGTATCACTGATCTGGCTAGTAATCACTGCTCAGCCTAGTATCACTGATCTCTGGCTAGTAATCACTGCTCTGCCTAGTATAACTGCTTCTGGCTAGTATCACTGCTCTTGCTAGTATCACTGATCTGGCTAGTAGTCACTGCTCTGCTAGTTATCACTGATCTGGCTAGTATCACTGCTCCTGCTAGTATACCTTGCTCTGGCAGATCACTGCTCTGGCTAGTATCACTGATCTGCCTAGTATCACTGCTCTGGATAGTATTCACTGCTCTGCCTAGTCATAGCACTGCCTCTGGATAGTATCACGTGGCTCTGCCTAGTATCACTGCTCTGGATAGTATCACGCTCATGCCTGGTTTTATCACTGCTCTGAGATAGGTATCACTGGCCTCTGTAGTATCACTGCTCTGGCTAGTATATCACTGTCTGGCTAGTGATTCCACTGCTCTGGATAGTATCACTGCTCTGCCTAGTATCACATGCTCTGGTTAGTCCTATCACTGCTCTGCCTAGTATCATGCTCTGGATAGTATCACTCCTGCTCTTGCCTAGTATCACTGCTCTGGCTAGTATCACTGCTCTGGATATATCATGGATGTATCACTGCTCTGCCTAGTATCACTGCTCTGGCTAGTATCACTGCTCTGGCCTCAGTATCACTGCTCTGGTAGTTCCACTTGCTCTTCGTAGTATCCACTGCTCTGTAGTATCACTGCTCTGCGATAGGTATCACTGCTCTGGCTAGTATCACTGCCTTCTGTCCATAGTATTCCACTAGACTCTTGCTAGTATCACTGCTCTGGTAGTATCACTGCTCTGGATAGTAATCACGCTTGCCTTACTGTTGCCTAGTATCACTGCTCTGGATAGTATCATGCTCTGCGCTAGTATCCAACTGCTATAGCTGGCTAGTATCACTGCTCTGGATCTAGCTGATCACTGCTCTGCCTTAGCTAATTCACTGCTCTGGATAGTTATCCACTGCTCTGCCTAGTATCACTGCTCTTGCTAGTATCACTGCTTCTGGATATGTATTCACTGCTTCCTGCCCTAGTATCACTGCTCTGCTAGTATCACTGCTCTGGATGTATCACTGCTCTTGGGATAGTAATCACTGCTCTGCCTAGTATCACTGCCTACTGCCTAGTATCAGCTGCCTCTGGCATAGTATCACTGCTCTGCCTAGTATCACTGCTCTTGCTAGTTATCGACTGCCTCTGGATAGTATCACTGCTCCGTAATCACTGCTCTTGCTAGTATCACTGCTCTGGATAGTATCACTGCTCTGCCTAGTATCACTGCTCTTGCTCAGTTAATGCACTGCTCTGGATAGTATCACTGCTCTGCTAGTATCACTGCTCTTGCTTTAGTATCACTGCTCTCGGCTAGTATCACTGGCCTAGTATCGCCACTGCTCTGTATAGTATCACTGTCGCTAGTATCACTTGCTCTGGCCTAGTATCACTGCTAGTATATCACTGCTCTGTTGCTAGTATCACTGCCTAGTATCACTGCTCTGCTAGTATCACAATCTCTCTCTTTTTGTTAGTATCACTGCTCTGGATAGTATCACTGCTCTGGCTAGTATCACTGCTTTAGTTAGTATCGCTGCTCTGGATAGTATCACTGCACTGCCTAGTCTCACTGCTCTGGCTAGTATCACTGCTCTGGCTAGTATCACTGCCTAGTATCACTGCTCTTGATAGTATCACTGCTCTGGCTAGTATCACTGCTCTTGATAGTTCAGAGGGTCATTTAAGTACCTTTGAACAATGTTTGGTAGTAGGTGCCAATCGCAAAAGTTTGAGTGTGTCAAGAACTGCAACGCTGCTGGGTTTTTCGCGCTCAGCTGTTTCCCCGTGGGAATCAATAATGGTCCACCACCCAAAAGACATCTAGCCAACTCGACACTGTGGGAAGCATTGGAGTCAACATGGGCCAGCATCCCTGTGGAACGCTTTYGACACCTTGTAGAGTCCATGCCCCGACAAATTGAGTCTGTTCTGAGGGCAAAAGTGGGGTGCAACTCAATGTTAGGAAGGTGTTCCTAATGTTTTGTACACTCAGTGTATATTGTCATCTATGGAGTTAAGTTGTGATGCTCCCAGAAGTGTGTACCACCAACTACATCAAGTCACTATCAGTCAATACTTGTAAAAATGTCCATTCTTTAATGCTTATTTTTGTCCTGTGTAACTGCTAGCCTTTCTTTGGGTGCTGAAATCTGTCGTTTTTGATAAAAGTAGCATTTTACGCAACCTCTGCCATGAACAGATATTTTTTGACTTGGCAAGAGACGCATAAAAAGCAATATTATATATATATATTTTTTTTACAATGGATTCCAACTCCAACTGACAGCTCCATAACAACCAGGACAATCGTTAAAGAATGGACCTTCATAAAATGACCGAGCGTTAGTGCACGTTTGAAATCGCTAACTTCGAAGGAGGTGCAACTCAATGTTAGGAAGCTATTCCGAATGTTTTTACACACTCAGTGTATGCGACCGTATGCAAACGCAAGCAAGGTTTGAAATGATTATGTTCTAGTCGAATATTATATCTGTTTGGCTTCTTACGGTCAATTTGCGGTCCACAAATGACTTACAATCACGTTCCAGCCCCCTGACCATCCGCCCAATAACAAAATCATCCCGCAGCTGAATCTAGTTGATGATCCCTGCCGTGTGGACTAATAAAGTACTGCCAAAATTAAGAAAACACCATCATACAGTGTCTTAATAGGGCGTTGGGCGATTACGAGCCAGAACAGCTTCAATGCGCCTTGGCATAGATTCTACAATCGTCTGGAACTTCATTCTTCCACGAGAAATGCCATCGTTTGGTGTTTTGTTGATGGTGGTGAAAAACGCMGTYTCAGGCGCCRCTCCAGAATCTCCCATAAGTGTTCCATTGGGTTGAGATTCGGGGACTGAGACGGCCACGGCATATGGTTTACATCGTTTTCATGCTCGTCAAACCATTTAGTGACCACTCTTGCCCTGTGGATTGGGGGAATTTTCATCCTATGGGGGCAGAGCCATGGTAGCCAAAATAATGGCATGCTGATTTTTTTTATACATGACCCTAAGCATGATGGGATGTTAATTGCTTAATTAACTCAGGAAGCACACCTGTGTGGAAGCAGCTGCTTCCAATATACTTTGTGTCCCTCATTTCCTCGTGTTTCCCATCTTTTTGGCCGTCACCTGTATATCTTATCGTTTGTCTGTAGTTTCTAAGTTCAATTTCATAGATGCTTAGAGCCATATAGCACCCTGGTAAATATATCTGACAGACGTGATATATACCAGCATAGACTGATAGAATAACACCATGTACTGTAGTATGTACAGACCATGACTATTGAAAGGATTGTTGTTGGGTTACTTTCCGTATTTGACATGGATATCTAGTTGAGAGTGCATGCACAGTGAAACACCGCTTTTCCTCGGGGCATAATTACTGATCCCTGAGAATAAGGTGTCGCTGAGCCGTAATTTTCCTCTGCTGCGTTGCTGTAACTGAATGTCCTTGGATCAGCCAGGCTTAATTGATTTCCCATGGA
>NC_036863.1:42119504-42120537 GCF_002910315.2 Salvelinus sp. IW2-2015 | reverse complement strand
GCTAATTACGCCTCTAGCCAACGCTGGGGGAGCCCTTGGATGCAGCCCAAATGGGCCATCAGCACCATTGCTGGAGACTTTTTAGCACCCCCGTACTCTGATATACTGCACCGCCGGGAACTTCAAGTCCGAGCTGAATTGCCACTGAAGTGGTCCGGTCACCAAGGTCAAACGGTTGAGTCATTGGACCTCCAATAAAAGTTAGAGGCTGCCGCTGCATTAGGAGGGAGGAGCTCCGGGTGAACCACTCCCAGTAGACCTGTACTGAGGGATAGGCTCTCCTGAGACCTGGCTCTCCTCTGTGCCCTTCAGGCCCCATTCTCTCCAAACGCCTGGAACAGAGGGGATTTGAAGACATTCATYGCTAAGCCTTTATTTGGTCTTTCAGTGCTCTCGTCTTTTGTTTGAAAGGTCTCATCCTTTCCAGGATTACTGGCGTCTTATAACTTCTCCAGGGCCGCTTAAGAATATCGGATAGCACTTAGGCGAAGTGTGCGCGCGATGAAACCGTTCCTAACTAGAGCTATTACCCTACTTGTTTTCATCTGTGCTCCCAGACATATCCCTCTCGCTGTCCTTTTGTTTCATCCCCTTTTTTTTTTTTTTTTTTTTTTTACACACGCCTACTATACATTTGAATACACACTGCACTCCGAATATCAATTTTTGTCTTTCGCGGTCGCGGACAACGACACACTCGTGCTCAAACTTACTTGCAGGCTTTAAACAATGCTCTCTCTTCACACAGGCGTTGCGCACAGTGTCCCAAATACACACACTCTTGCGAGGGACTCTGGGCCTCAGGTGTTGGACTCAGCCATTAGTTTAGCTGTTTTTTTTTCTTTTTTTTCTTCTCTCATTCAAACGGGTCCCCACTGAAAAGCAGGGGGATTCTACAGAGGAAGAATTTAATTCGCATTATTATTAAAAGAATCACTCACTGCAATCTGTTGCAAAAACACCATCTGCTATTTCACTCGGAGGACTTCAGTTGCTTATTAAGCAGAATTATACAATGATTTCGACTCCTCTC
>NC_036863.1:42113213-42118330 GCF_002910315.2 Salvelinus sp. IW2-2015 | reverse complement strand
TCTCCCCCTCTCGCTCTCTCTCTCTCTCTCTCCCCTCTCTCTCGCTCTCGCTCTCTCTCTCTCTATCTCTCTCCCATCTCTCTCTCTTCTCTCTCTCTCTGCAGGACTGGACCTTCCATTCATGATGATGCCCCACCCCCTGCTGCCCGTCGGCCTGCCCCCTGCGTCTGTTGCCATGGCAATGAACCAGATGAACCACCTGAACACCATCGCAAACATGGCCGCTGCAGCTCAGATGCACAGCCCCTTGTCCAGAGCAGGAGCGTCTGTCATCAAGGTAAGACAAAAGAGACACACGCATATGCACACACACACACACACACACACACACATGTTCACAGTTCATACCATCCATCTGTGAATGTATTTCAACACTGCTCACTACACATCTAGTGATATGAGAACCGAATGAACAGACAGTGAGAGACATTCATCCCGTTTAAAATGCATGTTAGGCTGTGGCTACCATAACAGCCCTGTTGACGAGGTGTGGAATTCAGCTCTAGAGGCCAGTAATGAGTAGAATTCCACGTTGGAACGCATGTTAATATCGACATAAGAAAACAGAGGGCTTTTATGTCATTAGTATGCAATCCTCATGGATGTATTTAGAGATCTGTAGATATGGTTGAGTGTACTGGGTAGATTCTTTCCTTCCGTCTCCCCACATGAGGCCAGAACAGAGAGGATGGGTAGACGTGTCCTACACAGGGGGTTGGCAGGCTGTTACGGGAATGTGTGTGTGTGTGTGTGTGTGTGTGTGTGTGTGTGTGTGTGTGTGTGTGTGTGTGTGTGTGTGTGTGTGTATCGCTGAGACTCATGGCTCGTGTCAGAGACAGCCAGGGGCTTACAGAACAGGCAAGGGATATATCACACACACACACAGATAGACACAGATAGACAGACACACAACCACACAAAAATCTGTTATGTTCCCCATAATGCCTTTACTATCCATACTTTAATTTCCTGTTGTTATATTCCAGCATCAGTTTGATCGATTGACCCAAGTCCTTTATACATAAATGTGTATTTGTGTTTAATCAGACACTCACACATATACCCCATTCATACTTCGTACACAGACAAAGTTTCCACCAATTTGCCGTGCCTGTTTTTCACTACATCTGAAAGGGGTAAAAGGGGAAAAACATGGCAAACGGAAAGCCAACTAAAGACCTAGTCATGATTCCGGCCTTTTCACAGACCCTGTAACCAAAATACAAGTGTGGGGTTTGTGTGAACGGTTCCCTGCTTTTCTGCAGGGAAATTCATTAACACTTCCATTGTTTAATTCCTCCCTAATTTGAAATGCCAACAGCCCACCATGGTTTACCAACACTAACCCATAACTCCCAATTTGCCAGTTACCCACTGATATGTATAAAAGGGTATATAAGAAAGTGCAAGAATGTGGTATATAAGGGTCTGTTTGAAAGGGGGTCATATAAACATTGCCTTAATTTTTTACAGGTGATATGCCACATCTTATGTCTGAAATGGGTGATACTGTTTAGCTCACCCATCAAGACAGGCACAGCACCCTTTCCCTAGTGACCTGCTCCAGACAGGCACAGCACCCTTTCCCTAGTGACCTGCTCCAGACAGGCACAGCACACTTTCCCTAGTGACCTGCTCCATACAGGCACCAGCAGCCCTTTCCCTAGTACCTGCTCGCCTAACAAGGCACACAGCACCTTTCCCTGTGACCTGCTCCAGAACAGGCACAGCACCCTTTCCCTAGTGACCTGCTCCAGACAGGCACCAGCACCTTTCCCTAGTGACCTGCTCCAGACAGGCACAGCACCCTTTCCCTAGTGACCTGCTCTCCGACAGGCAACAGCACCCTTTCCTAGTGACCTGCTCCAGACAGGCACAGCACCCTTTCCTAGTGACTCTGCTCCAGACAGGCACAGCACCTTTCCCTAGTGACCTGCTCCAGACAGGCACAGCACCCTTTCCCTAGTGACCTGCCTCCAGACAGGCACCCTTCCCTAGTGACCTCCAGACAGGCACAACCTTTCCCTAGTGACCTGCTTCCAGACAGGCACAGCACCCTTTCCCTAGTGACCTGCTCCAGAACAGGCACAGCACCCTTTCCCTAGTGACCTGCTCCAGACAGGCACCACACCCTTTCCTAGTGACTCTGCTCCAGACAGGCACAGCCCTTTCCCTAGTGACCTGCTCCAGACAAGGCACAGCACCCTTTCCCTAGTGACGCTGCTCCAGACGGCACAGCACCCTTTCCCTAGTGACCTGCTCCAGACAGGCAACAGCACCCTTTCCCTAGTGACCTGCTCCAGACAGGCACAGCAACCCTTTCCTAGTGACCTGCTCCAAGACAGGCAGACCACTTTCCCTAGTGACCTGCTTCCAGACAGGCACAAGCACCTTTCCTAGTGACCCTGCTCCAGACAGGCACAGCACCTTTCCCTAGTGACCTGCTCACAACAGCACCCTTTCCCTAGTGCTGCTCCAGACAGGCACAGCACCCTTTCCCTAGTGACCTGCTCCAGACAGGCACAGCACCCTTTCCCTAGTGACCTGCTTCCAGACAGGCACAGCACCCTTTCCCTAGTGACCTGCTCCAGACAGGCACCAAGCACCTTTCCCTAGTGACCTGCTCCAGATCAGGCACACAAGCACCCTTTCCCTAGTGAACGCTGCTCCAGAAGGCACAAAGCACACAACTTTCCCTAGTGACCTGCCTCCAGACCAGGCACGCACCTTTCCCTAGTGACCTGCTCCAGGACAGGCCACCACACCCTTTCCTAGTGACCTGCCTCCACGACAGGCACAGCAACCCTTCCTAAGTGACCTGCCCCAGACAGGCACAGCCAGCCCTTTCCCCTAGTGAACCTGCTCCAGACAGGCACCAGAACACCCTTTCCCTAGTGACATGCTCCAGAACAGTGCAAGCACCCTTTTCCTAGTCGACCTGCTCCAACAGGCACAGCACCCTTTCCCTAGTGAACCCTGCTCCAGACAGGCACAGCACCCCTTCTAGACCCCTAGAGTCCAGCACCTTCTGTACCCTCCAAGACAGCACAGCACTTTCTGTCCTGTTAACAGCACCCTTTTCCCTAGTGACCTGCTCCAGACAGGCACAGCACCCTTTCCCTAGTGACCTGCTCCAGACAGGCATGCATGTTGGGGTGTATTTTTAGTGTCCTGCACACAAAGTGAGAGGAGGGGTGTGTTTTTGGCGAGGTGGCGAGGGCAGAGGGCCCCGTCATACCGTAGATCTGCTCTATTTAAATAGTGCCACCCGGTTCGCAGATGGCAGAGGGAGAGAGTAGCGTCTGGTGCTGTTTACTTTCCCAGCATCCCCTTCACCCCGGCCTGTTTGCCTTACCCTACCTATATAGATGTCAGAGAGGAAATGGCTTAATCTCCCTGTCTGACGTTAGGAGTTTTAGGGATGAGAGGTGTTGTATCTAGCTAAGTGTGTGTGTTTATATGTGTGTGTGTGTGGCTCTGCAGAATTAACTTTTTACCAGTCTGACCCTCGGTCTCTGTGGCAGGAGTGTGTCCAGGACAGCCCCTCTCCGGCGCCCTCCATGGAGGAAGGTCCTCGCCCGGGCTCCCAGCCCTCCTCACACCCCAGCAGCAGTGCCTCCAGCTCCCCAGCCCCACACCAACACACCCCCGACCGCCTGGGTGAGACCCAAGCACCTTTTTCTTTCTCTTGTCTCTGTGTCTGTCTGTGTCTGTCTCTATGTATCTGTCTCTCTGTGTCTATCTGTGTCTCTCTCTATGTCTCTGTCTCTCTGTGTCTGTCTGTGTCTCTCTCTATGTCTCTGTCTCTCTGAGTCTGTCTGTGTCTCTCTCTTTGTTTCTGTCTCTCTGAGTCTGTCTGTGTTTCTCTCTCTCTCTCTCTCTCTCTCAATTCAATTCAATTCAATTCAAGGGGCTTTATTGGCATGGGAAACATGTGTTAACATTGCCAAAGCAAATGAGGTAGACAATACACAAAAGTGAAACAAACAAAACGAATTAACAGTAAACATTACACATACAGAAGTTTCAAAACAATAAAGACATTACGAGTGTCATATTAAATATATACAGTGTTGTAACAATGTACAAATGGTTAAAGCACACAAGTTAAAATAAGTAAGCATAAAGCATAAATATGGGTTGTAATTTACAATGGGTGTTTGTTTTTCATCATGGTTGCCCTTTTTCTGTGGCAAAGGTCACAACACTGCTGGCTGCGTTGAATGGCACACACCTGTGGAAGTTCACCCAGTAGAATGGAAGTTTATCAAAAAATTGGGATTTGTTTTCGAATTCTTTGTGATCTGTGTGATTCTGAGGTGAATATGTGTCTCTAATATGGTCATACAGTTGGGCAGGAGTGTTAGGGAAGTAGGCAGCTCGGTTTTGTCTCACCTCTCTACTTTGGCATCCGTTGTGGCGAGTTGTGCTCGTTGAGTCACGTAAGATTTTCTTTGCGGTAGCCCTAGGGTTTTATGTTCGTCCTTGGATGCAGCCGCCAGATCGTGTGCTGTTCTGGACGCAGTGGGTTCTGAGGCGCCAACAGGGTGCTGGTGCCTGTTGGAGCAGTCCTTACCGGGCAGGAGCTGCTGGGTGCGCTGCCTGGAGCGCCGGGGTCTTGCGGGAAGGGGTGGGTGCTGTCTGGCGGGTTCGGCCGGGGTGCGGTCCTGGTTGGGCGGTTTCGGGCCGGGGCTGCTGCTTGGGCCGTCTCCGGCGGGTGGGTGCTGTCTGGCCGGTCCTCGGGCCCTGGCTGGTCCCGTTGAGCGGTCCTACGGCAGGGTGCGTGCCTGTTGGCGCTCAATAGGGTCCATCCGGGGAGCCGGGTGTTGCGCCTGGGCAGCGTCTCGCGCAGTGTGGTCTCTGGGCACGGTCTCGGGACGGGTGCTGTCTTGATTCTGCGCCGGTCCTGGGCGGGTCTGTGCCTGTCTGGAGCCGGTCTCGGCACGGTGTGTGCTGTGGTGCCTGCCCATCCCCTGGGATGGTGCCTGTCTGGCCCGTCCTCGGAAGGCGGTTGCTGTGCTGTCTGGGCCGGGTCCCAGGGCGGGGTTTGCCTCAACCTTGTCTGTAGCCTAGCTTCCCGCGGGGCGCTCCTCGCGCCTTGGTCCGCCGGCCATACC
>NC_036863.1:42103416-42113188 GCF_002910315.2 Salvelinus sp. IW2-2015 | reverse complement strand
TCTCCCTCTCTCTCTCCCTCTCTCTCTCTCGCTCCCTCTCTCGCTCCCTCTCTCTCTCTCTCTCTCTCCGGACAGTTGTTTGTAAATAAATAATCAGTAGAAACAGACAGAGAAGGAGACTGGCACACATCTGCATATAAACATGTGTTGAACACTGACTTGTGTTTGTTCCTTCAGTGATGAATCCTGTTGACGGAGGCCTC
Source organism: Salvelinus sp. IW2-2015 (assembly GCF_002910315.2). Taxonomy (NCBI): domain Eukaryota; kingdom Metazoa; phylum Chordata; class Actinopteri; order Salmoniformes; family Salmonidae; genus Salvelinus; species Salvelinus sp. IW2-2015. The sequence goes on along the minus strand of NC_036863.1, from coordinate 42,112,985 downwards.
GGGGAGAGAGAGGCTGGGATCAACATGAAAAAGATGTTCAAAGAGAAAGGTATGTGTCGGTTTGTTTCTATGTGTGTTTGTGTTCGTTGTGAGAGAGGAAAAGAGAGCAGATCCTTTAAGCAAATGCCATTGTTAAGGAGAAACGTGTAACAGAGCCAGGTTTGATAAAGCGCTTCCAGTTATCGTGGTTAGTGTCCCCGCTACGAAGCCCCTGAATCTGATAGTCCGGTGAGAAATGAGGCTCTAAGTCAACATACAGAGAATCAATGAAAGCTATCTGGACAACACAACCCAGCGTCGCTGAGACTTATTTGGGTCAGAATGACGGGCACACTCAGCCGGTGGCAGCGCTCGTAGCGGCATGGGAACATCACAGACAAGGGTTAAGTAGTGCCCAGAGGCAGCGCCCACCGCCATGGTTACCGTGGCCACAGCACAGCCAAGTAAAGATGTGTCTCCCTGCCGGACCATTAATCTGAATCACAGCATTTTACTAGTTGTCCCCCAACTCCCCGCTCCTTTGTTATGCAACAAGTTCCTATTATTAGGGAGCGCGGCGCAGTAACCCCCAAGCATCCATCACTGTCAGGGGGAATTAGGCTGGAGGGAGGCCCAGGTAGGAACCTTCGAGGGGGGCTCACTAACAGGGGGAGAGTGAGTCTCCTGTGAGTTCAGACTGAAAGAGGCCTGTGTGTGTGTGGGTGCATGTGTGTGTGTGTGTGTGCATGTGTATGTGTGTGTGTGTGCGTGTGTGTGCAGTGCCGGCTCCATAAGCGGTCGCTTAGGGCCCCCGGCTACTAGGGGGCCCTCCACCCTATGGCAAAATGTGTAGAATTGCAGCAAACATGCTTTAAAACTGCACCATACAGTATTCTCTGTGGCCCATGGCAAAATGCGAAGATTTTTTTTCTCTGCTTTGCCCGCGAAACAACATTTCGCTTAGGGCCCCCAAAAGGCTAGGGCCGGCCCTGTGTCTGTGTGTATGTCTGATACAAGCAGGATGTGTGTAAATACATGTAGCAAAGACATCCCCCTGAGAGCCTTCCTAGGAGATTAGCTCATGTTCTTTATGTAGTCATACTAACACTACTGTGGATGAACACACAGCCACTTCATAGCAGCGAGACCACGATCTCCTGATCAGATCATTGAGAAAGCATCTATCCCAGCTGCATCGGTAACAGAGGCCACCTTCACAAGCACATCCAGGGGAGCTCATTACGGCAAAGTACACCCCTTCTTCGTCTCGTTGGAACGACTCTCTATCAGCGTCACGGACGGTCCGTCTTAATGAATCACTTAATTAGGGCCTTAATTGAACATCTACGAAGCGTTTATTTATGAGGTTTGTCGCAAGGCACTGGTGGCCAAGGGTGTGGTTCTGTCAGTGGCCCGACGCGCGCGCGCACACACACACACACACACACACACTACACACATTACATCACACACACACATACGAAAACACACTACACATCACGAACACATTCCATCATTACGACACACAACACACTCATTATTCACACTACACACACAGAGTGTATCGTGGGCCAACACAGGGTGTGTCAGCGTGTTTTCTCGTGTGTGACTGTGGGCGTTTACACGTTCGCGCAGCGTTTGTTTTTTTGTGTCGACGTTTGTGTGTGTGTGTGGTGACAGTTTTTCCGTTCATCATGTATGTTTGTGCCTGCTGCTGTATTATGGGTAAGGGAACCGGCAGATGGTAAGATCTAATGCACAGCACACTACCACGAGGAGACGGAGCAAAGATGCCCCCAGGCACTTTTAAAGAGATTCAATGTGCACCTGGCCTCTGACCATATTTTATTAATGTGTCTGGAACATAATCCACCCCCCACCCTCCTTCTCCTCCTCCTCCTGCTCCTCCTTCCGTTGTTATTGTTTGGGAGTGAGGCTGCCGGTTTTGGTAGAGAAAAGAAAGTGGGCCTTGTCATAGCAGTGGATATAGGTCAGTGACACTGGTCTCCGGGATTAGGGAGGGAGTCTCTCTCTCTCTCTCTCTCTTCCCCGTCTCTTTATCTCTCTCTCACGCTCTCCCTCCATCTTTCTCTCCTCTCTCGCTCTCTCTTTGCGTGGAGACATTCCCTCGCAAAATTGTCTTTGTCTTTTAATGGAACCCATATGTGCTTTCATGCACAAACTGTGTATTCAGGTCTTAGACTGATACTTACCCGTCAAGCACACTGACCTGCTCCCTTTCTTTATACCACAGATAGCCAATGTTACACACTCAGACACGCACACTCCTAATAGCCATCTTTATATACAGACAGGTCCAAAATTATTGGCACCCTTGATAAAGTTGTATTCAATACATGCATATACTGAGCTATATCGTAGGTTTAAAAAACGAAAATCTACGATGATATTATTTTATGCTAACACAATTGAAAAAAAATTGGATTTTATTTAACGAGTAATAAAAACATATATCAAAAACGATAGGGGTCAAAATGATTGGCATCCCTGTTTCAATACTTCACATTGCGAGGATAATGGCATTGAGCCTTTTTTCTACAATGTTTTATGAGATTGGAGAACACAATGGGAGGAATCTTCCCAGATCCTTGATATCCTTTGTCTGTTAAATGGCCCTCTTCAATTCAAACCACTGGTTTTCAATGGGGTTCAAGTCTGGAGACTGAAATGGCCATTTCAAAATGTTGATCTTGTGGTCAGTTTAAGTCTTCGTGGATTTTGATGTGTGCTTGGGGTTGGTGTCTTGCTGGAAGATCCACTTACAGCCAAGTGTCAGCCTCCTGGCAGAGGCAACCCGGTTTTTGTCTAAAATATTCTGGTACTGGGTGAAGTTCATGATGCCATTTTAACAAGGGCACCAGGACCAGTGGAAGCAAAAAAGCCCCATAACATCAAAGATCCACCATTATATTTTACAGTAGGTATGAGGTACTTTTCTGCATAGGATTCCTCTTTTCGACACCAAACACACAATATAGTCAAGTGTGAGTGTTAGTTCATGACACACACACACACACGCACACAAAGGCATACTTCAAATATCCCAGTGAAGCCCACCAATGATTTAGTGACCTACAGTGCCTCCCACCCCCACCCACCCACCCACCCACCCACCCACCCACCCAGGGCAGAGCAGAGCAACATGGGCTGTAAATAGGCGATGGGACAGGCAGCAGCATCTATGGTGGACTGGTGCTGTTCTATATCACCTGGCTCTATGCTCTAGTCTGGCTAATGCTGAGCTGAGCTTCAACACACCAAGGCCAAGTTTAGTCCGAACGCAGCCTTACATTGACTTAAGGATTCAGTCGGTCGTCTCTCAGCCTTTTCTCAATATCCACTGTAACCAGCAGCATCCTGACTCCTGACACTTCCACACAACCGCCTTAAAGCTTATTACGTTTCATATGCTCTCTTTACCCTTTCGTCCCGCATGACCAAAGGCTATAGAGCCTTGTGAAGAGAGGGCTCCAATCTTTGAATAATGTTTGCATGGTGTGGATTGTTGTGGCGGGATGGGGACGAGTTGGGGCGCCCATGCTAGACTGAGTCTGTATGATAAACAATGTGACACGGCGGTACATGGTGATGAATGGCCCAGCCTTCGGCACGGAGCACTTTTTTTTTCGGCGGGAGTCCATGGAGTGAACCCCCTCTCTCCAGCTCCATAAATCACTGGCTTTGCTGGTCAGTAGAGTGAGAGCCGGAGCAGGGCGAAGAAGCAGTGGCGGACGGGGTTTGCTGGGGGCAAGGTCTCTCCCCTCCCCTCTCCTTCTCTCTCTCTCGCTCTCTTCCACCAGCACCGGGAGCGAAGGAGAGAGGAGGGAGAATTGCGGTTCTCTGTTACTGATGATTGTCTTTGATGTGAGGCATTTGAGAGTGCCCTCCATTCAGTCACTAGCCCAGATACTACTCTGCATTCCCGTCTTGAACAAGTTTTTACATCTCCATAACAAACAAAGATTCTCAACAGATTTGCGAAGTGAACATTATTGGACGTTGCCTCGATGCTGCAACGTTCACATAGATTCACTTGAAGACTTTTATTTTATTTAGCCCTCTTTTCATTCTGTCTTTAAAACTCGCAGCGTTTCTTGATTTATTTGCTTTGTGTTGGGATATTTGTCTCTGGCAAAGGTGAAACAGTTTCCCCTTGTGAGCAGGGCCGGGACGATACCAGTATGGCAAAAAATGAAAACAAGCAGCAAACCAAACTCTTTGGTCCTTTAAAAACCTGCTGTATGTGAAATATCGTATGTGCTATAGCTTGGAAAAGAAATACATGTGACTCTGGACGACAACCATAATGATGTTTGTTTCCAACATTAGGGCTGTTTTGATGAGTTCATCCGCTCTGCGTTTTGTTTCCTTGCCACGATAGTAACGAGTATTGCTGTACTGGTATCGCCCCGGCCCTACTTATGACCTTCTGTATAGGTAACGAGGTCCTTATCTTGTCTTTGTTCTTTCCATCTCATGTTGTCATTCTCCTATAACCTTTCAGTATGCCACTATCTTTTACCTGACATGTCTCCTTTTATTATGGAAGTTACAGTCAGCCGGAGGAAAATCACAGCATTACTGTAGTCCTTCTGAATGACAAGTATCACTTATGGAAGTGGAGTCTCAGCCAAGAGGAATGTCTGGCACGAGGAAAGGTAAACGTTCACTTATCAATCCAGCGCTCCACTCTCGATCTGTTTTCATCTGGGCACGTCCAAGGAAACGGCTCAGGATGTACGTCCCTGTGTGTGAATGTACAGGAAGCGTCAGGGTCCAGATGGGATCTGAGATCAGGCAGGTTCTGTGTTTATACCCACCTGTGCATCAGATTAAACACCCTGCTCAAGGATACACAGCCGTGTCCCACCTGGGAGGAGTGGAAACTGAGGCCTGGGCCGCCATCCGTCCACTTCCTGTCCCTCTTAGCGAAGCTGCGCCGGGGCATAGCTGGATGACGTATGTTTTGTGTTAGTCCAGGCTGAATGGGCCGTAGAGGGAAGGCCTCAGTAGAAAGCACAGTGGACTCAGGACCACTGCGCTGCAGCCAGTTTTCCACAAGGCAGATATGAGGCATCTGGTTACAATCAATGTTTCCCTCCGCCATTATGAAATTAGCTGTGCGGAAATGATTTGAAACGGCCTGTAATGATTTCTGATAGAAATGTGCAGCATTGTTTCGCTCTTTGAGATAAGCGAACCGGTAAATCAGTCAAAACAAATGCAAAGAGCCCCTTCACTGGGGGAGGAAAAATGATTTTTTTCCCCCCCACCCTTTTTTGTTCCAAGCCAGGAGTCTGTACTTTAACTGCGTCGGCTTGGCTGCGTTTCACAACTGATAGCTTCTTAACTTCTTGGCGACAGATGTGGTTATTCTTTGCGAACGCAAAGGATAAATAAATAAAAACACGTCATAAGCCTTCGCCGCCTTTCACATATTTTTTTTTTAAAGGGCTCCGTCCTCTTATCTTGTTGGGGGCCTATTTGTTTATGGGGGGGAACACTCCCCTGTAATGTGCAGAAGGGACCATCCGTGCAGGCGGCTTTGAAGACCCTTTTGGATCATTAGGCTGATTGCGGTTCTAAGTGAGTTTGTGATGGTTTAATTAAACTCCAGCTTTAAGCTGTGGGTCTCTTCAGTCTTCAGTAACCAGTTAGTTGGTGTACACACACACACACACACACACACACCACACACACACAACACACACACACACACACACACACACACACACACACACACACACACACACACACACACACACACACACACAACACACACACAACTTATCTGCTTCTCTGTCTCAAGATGGATACATAAATAAGTACTGTTGTGCCTCCAGACAGAGACGTTGGTGTTTGTGGATAGCAGAGTGAGCAATTACAGTCGCTGGTTAATTTAGGGCAAGGTTGTTAGCGATTGAAAGTCACCCGACTCACCAGCACTCTTGGCTGAGTGGCTGGGTAATAAATTATCCCACTCGTTCCTGTCAGAGGGGGGTGGTGGTGGGGGAGGGGACAGACAGGTGCTGTGGTTCTGCTCTGGTTCTGGGGTAGATTGGTGGGTGGGTACCCACTCTGACTGAACCCGTTACTGTTACCTGGGATGTGTTCTCTCTCGGTGTCCGAGTGAGGCATCCGGGCAGGAAGGTGGAGTTGGCAGTGTTAGTGTCATGGCAGGATGCCGTTATTCCTACTCCCACACACATGGTGCATCCCGGGCCAGGGGACACATGGTGCATCCCGGGCCAGGGGACACATGGTGGCTGCCTCCCACTCCCTAGGCTAGTCCACTGCGCTGCTTCGATCACATAGCACCTGCACTCCAGAGGGTGTTGGTTAGAGCTACACTAACACTGTTATAATACATTTTTTTTATAAGCCTGAAAATGAATTCAAAAGGATTTTTTTGGTTGCTTGGAATTTATGCAATGCCGACATTTCCAACCTCTAGGGAATAACTGGTTTAGTGATGGTTTGTAGAACTCCTGAACAGAAGTATGGACTGCTCTCTCCTCTCTCTCTCTCTCTCTCCTCTCTCGGTCTGCTTCTCTTCTCCTGCTTCCGCTCCTGCTCGTTCTCTCTTCTCTCGTCTCTTCTCTCCTGTTCCATCTCGGTGCTCTCTTTCTCTCTCTCTCTCTCTCTCTCTCTTCTCTCTCTCTCTTCTCTTCTCTTCTCTCTAGCTCTCTCTCTCTCTCTCTCTCCTCTCTATTCTATAATCTAGTCGTATCTCTCCTCTCTGCTCTCTCTCTCTCTCTTTCTCTCTGGTCTCTCTCTCTCTCCTGCGCTCTTCTCGTTCTTCTCTCCCCCCCCCTTCCTTCTTTCCTCCAGCCTTTTTTTCTTCATCTCTCCTGGTCCAGAGAAGTGTTGACCCAGTATTTCTCTCACTTAATATTCCTCATATCACCACTCAAAAGCTAATTGGGGGAAGAGGTACCTCATTAAGGTTCATTTGATCTATGAATATTCATTAGCTGGAGGTTGGTGCATTAAGCAAGAAAACACACAGAGCCTCTCATCCCTTTGAACGTGTTTAGTTATGTATTTACCTGCACACTTCCTGTTTATATTTGTCCACCTAAATTGCTGTCTCCCCTTTTTCCCCCCCCATCAGACACAAGTTTTGAAGTGGGAATTCCCACGTGAGTTCTGTGAATTAGAACAAACTTTTCCTGAAATCCATTTTTTTTCCATAATGTAGTGGACACGTAGGTGCTCTGTGATGTTGTGCTGTGTGCGTTCACAGCAGTCCTTACAGACCAGAAGGCTAGCTAGCTACCTTCAGGGCAGAGATCAATGCAGTGCCAGCTTTATGGGCCTGACTGCAGCTCACAGACGGCACTCAGCGCTAATTTACATTCCTTCAATTCTTTATCTTTAGTGCTTTAGCAATTTAGTATACGTCGACTTCCACGTATGGCAGTTAAAATATAATAAAAGGACCCCCACGCACACTTCCCCGGCCTTGTTCTTCAGTTTCACTTTTATTGTCATGCTTTCATCTTCGGGAAAATAATGAACATTGGCCATTCCTTCTTGACTTGGTTAAGCTCATTAAGTTCACCTTGTTTTTTTGTGTGTTTTTTTTGTTCTTCCGTTGTGAGCCTGGTTTTAATGCACTTCCAGACTGTTCTCAATCCAGCCTGTCGTTCAGGGGGTTTGTCTTGTTTAAAGTCAGGGGGGGAAATGTGGCCTTATTTGGATTATTTGGAAGTAGTGGAGTAGATTAATAGGTTAGACCCCAGGGGTGATGGGGGCCCAAGGGACAACATGGGATATAGGGGGGGAAGTAGAGCTCGTATTTGGTTGTAAGGGTGCTGCACCCACAGAAGTGGCCATCTATAGCCAGTATGTCACACAGTTGTCATGGCACTTCCTTGAAAACTATCTTTAAAAAAATATTACAGGGACAATCTGTAGTTGCAGCATCCATTTTTTGCACTTATTCGTTAATGATATATGTACCCATTGATTCTTGAAAAATATGACTTATGAATTCCTCATGAGCTTAGTTCAACTGTCACACCCCACCAGAACCCAAAATATACACTTGTTTTACTCCGGTGTTTTTGAAACAAAGTAGATGTAAACAAACTGCATCAAAACATGGTGAAAACTATCTTTTTGATATCATGGATGGTCAGTCCTCGTATATGTAACTGTCAGTGGATTTGAGGTGGTTACATTTCTCCAACCCCGTCCCTTTTTACCAAATGAGGGGCGGAGAAGATGCTTTTTTATTGTTTCAACTGCTGATTGCCACTTTAAATGTATTCGATGAAATACAGAAAAAAACATCTAGAAATGCCAATTCACTTCCAGCTTCATTTTGGCAGACTATTTTGTTAACACCAGATTTGTTAAATGTCTCACAACAACAGCTCACATCTCTTCCTAATTGGTAATTGGCAAAAACAGACATTGTTGACATACTGTAGTCTACAGTGTGAATGTTTGAACATACAGTTCCAAATCCAGAACAGTAAAAGCTCCAGCAGAAGCAGGTGTGTGTGTTTGTGTGTTTGTATGTGTGTGTTTGTGTGTGTGCGTGTGTGTGTGTGTCGATCCGAGCAGAAAAGAGCCACCCCTGGAGTCTCTTCCTCCTGCCAATACTCTGAGTCCTGTTTGATTGGAGTATTTCTCTGAGAGCACTATAAATATCATCAAGACATTTGGTTCCCAGAGCTTTATGGCTCCCTGGGTGCCTGTTGTCAAAACCTGCCATCTTGTTGGGAATAAATAGATAGTTGGCAGGGAAGAGATCCATCTCCCTTCCTGCCCCTCCTGTGAGTTGTGCTTCATCACGACTGCTTGGTGCGTTGCAGGGGGGGGTGGGGGGTGGGGGGGGTATTGAATACTCTGCCTCTCTCTGCTCTGCCAGCTGCTGGAGACTGATCCTGGGTTTGTGATACACGTAAGTGCCGCTGGGGGAGTCGAATGACTGAACAGCGCTGTGCATTTATCAGTCCACTTAAACACAGTGGAGCCTCTGTGCTGGAGAGCAGACTGAAGGGTGCTGTTGCCAGGTGATTACAAGTTTTGGGGAAAAGAGGATGGAACACAAGGGGGCGCCATTGAGATAAGGTGCCGGGCAGAGAGGAAGAGTGGACAAAGAGCCAGGTTTACTTTTCAATTACATCTTACATTTTTTTGTTTCTTATGTGGATGTCATTTAGACACAGGAAATACATTGGCGTATTTGTCCCCAGGTCTGGTCTGTATGGAGATTAGTGAGCCTGCAAACCAGATAGTGTAGGATACTACTGTACTACTCTATAAAGCGCCCGGTGCAGCCCACAGAGCAGCAGAAGAAAAATGAAGAGGCCAGGGAAGTGGGTCACCTGTTCTAACACTATGTATCCTGCTGTATCCCATGTCCTGCTAGAGTCATGATTATGCATCTGATATAATTAACACGTGTACCAAAATGTGTAAATATGTACCTGACATGAAACTCCCAAACCCTAATTATTCCTTCTCTGTCTGTCTTTTGATATCCAACTTGGTCGTCATTATAATTATTTACCTTCCTTGATCCTATGTAAATGCCACAGTGAGGCCTCCCTCTC
>NC_036863.1:42094033-42103318 GCF_002910315.2 Salvelinus sp. IW2-2015 | reverse complement strand
TTTTTTGTAGGCCTGACAATCGCATGGTACCCACCAGGGCTGGCCTAAATCACCATCTAATTGGCTGCTATTGAATATTCAGCAGACAGCTCGGCTACACATGTAGTGAAGTGAATAAACAAGTACATCACATGGAGGCAAACAGCACCGGGGGAGTCGGAGAAAATATGCTGCTGGGGGTAAATTGGGCCGGAGTACGGAGAGTGTGTAGATGGGATATCGCTGTGGATGCTTTATAGGCTTTTCTCTTCTATGCCTATCCTTGCCTGGGCATCTGTTCGCCCATATGGTGTTATGGATATAAGAGCCACTTCTGGTAAGAATGGATGAGGAAGGTTCTCGGTGGTGGACACACAGTCGGGAATGTTCTATTCACATCTGGGACAGAGCCATTCTATAAATGACAAAGTCCTTACAGCGCCACTGTGACAGCTCTTAGAGCGTGCAGGTAAAGAACTCAGCCTTCTGAAGCGGAACACTGGAGCGTTCTCTCGCCGTTTTAACCGTTTCCCTTCCCTTTCCCCCGTTTGAGTCGTTTTCCTCTGTCTGCCGAGAGCTTTGCAATGAGAGTTGATGGATTCAGGCCACTTTTCAAATAGCTCTCCTTCTGTTGAAAACCTCTGTTTTCTTCTTCTTTTCAGAAACATTACATTGTCTTTATTTTTAGGGGTAGCAAATAAAAGGCTTGATTGTTAAATAATTGATTGATTCATGCGGTGAGTTAAAAGGAAACAGCGCTTCCCCCTTCTTTTTGTTTGTTCATTTATTTATTTGTTTGCTCTGTTTGTGTGTTGTGGGGGGGGTGTAAGTGGAAGGTTCCAAAGCCACGTCATTGGTTCATCATGGTCCTTCAAAGAAACCTGATTCCCAGTCAAGTGTTGTACAATAGCTGTTTCTCACCTCCCTAATGTTACAGCACAGTCGGGCTGAACGCTGTTCATGTTCTCAGGTGGGGGACGTCACACACACACACACACACACACACACACATCACACACCACACACACACAACACACACACACACAACACACACATCGCACACACACCACACACACAACACACACACACACACACACAACCCACACACCCACCCACACACACACAACACACACACGTACGCACAGAGAACACTGTAGGCGGCATACACACCCTGCATCATTCTTGTGCGCATTACAGTGACCTGAGACACGAACCAGGGCACTTTGTTAAATGTCACGGGCCCAGCCCTCTCCCCCTCTTTGCCCCACGGAAATAAACTGAATTGAATTGTGTGCTATCAAGCAGCAGCAGCAAGATAATTGTCGTTTAAGAACAGAGTAGTAATTAGGTGTAGAGAGCCTACTGGAGGGGAGGGAGGCGGAGAGGTGCTGGGGCACACAGTAGAGTAAACAGAGCTGGCTTTTAGGAGTAACCCAATAATGTTTTGCCATGTCAGCATCAAGTTTTTCAAGATATGTAACTTTCAAAATAAAGACAATTGGTCAGATTTATGGTATTTTTGAAAGTTACATATCCTGAGAACTTGATTGCTTGACATTAACACTTTGGGATTAATGTCAGCAAATGGACTACTGAAGCCAATACCAAAAGAGCACAGTAGTTTTGGGGTGGAGTTTTTCTATTAATGCAAGGGACCAGAGAGGCTCCGTGGACAGGCGTGCAGATGAGGCCTGCTAAGCCAGTCCTATAGAGGGCCAGGTGTGGGGGTGAGGAGGGGTGAGAGGGGGTGGAGGAGGCAGGGAGGGGCGGAGACATGAGCCTTTGACCAGGTCCATTACAAAGCCAAAGATGGGAACTGAAATGCTCTGTCCTGGCAGATTGCTTTTTCTGAACTCTGAAAATCTTCCCACTGATTTCTCTGTTTATCTAAGGATTCCACCTGCACACTTCTCTCACTGTTTTTCTCCCTCTCTCTTCCCCCTTCCTTTCCTATCACTCTCTAATCTCTGTCTCTCTTAACACACACAACACAAACACCACACACACAACAACAACGCACACACACACAATCCTCTCTGTTCACACTATATCTGTGTGACCTTGATGCTGCGAACGCACTTCAGGTCGGTACGAAAAACTTAATCACAAAGACTGTCAAACCGTTGGTGGGCGGGGGGGTTCTTCCTTTCCTCATTTTTTCCCACCTCCTCTCTCTCTCCACCTCTTCTCGTTCCTCTCGCCTCTCTTTAACTTTAATGCCCTTTTCCAGTTACAGGGGAAATTTATTGCTTGTGGGACAGGTGGAATATGAACAATGGGCAGAAATGGAGTGCAGGGTTTATCTTGGCCAGCCTGGGAGGCAGCGGGAAATCGATGTGACCCCGTGATACACTGTCATCACAAATTGCCCACCCTGGCTGTCCTATTTGTCTTGGCCCCGGGAAGCCGGATGGCTGGTGTCCTCTCAGCCGAGCAGATTATCCGGGTGAATCATGGCCTCGAGCCACTCTCAGGCTTCTATTTCCTATTTTCCCCCTGGACCGCCGGGCCTGTCGTTCCCCTCTGTGGTGGGGGAGGGAGGATGGAGGAAGGAGAGGGTGGGAGGATAGAGAGGGCTGTGGGAAGTAAAATATGATGCTCTTTGCTGTTCGGGTAGCTGTCTCCGCGGTGATCAACTACTGCTTGATCTGGGTTTTGCGTCTGCTCCTTATAGATGAAACCACTCTTCAGAGAGAGGCTGTCCAGACATCCAGGCGTCCTCCTCACACAGACCACGCTGCTTCCCTCTCTGCTGCTTCCACTGTCTCCATCAAGCATGCGTTTAGCTTTATTAAACGGTTCATATGGTCCTGTGAGATGCGAGGAATGTGTTGAATGTGCATCCGTTTTGTTTGGAACACCCCGTGACGTGTGATGAAGCTGGTTGTAAGCCCCAGGTCTATTGTGTGTCTGTGTTAAGGTAGATGAGGCGCAGCTGGCCCTCCCATGATGAAGCCCGGCTTTGAAAGAAAGTGCCCTGGGAGGACAGACCCCTGCCTGCCAGCTTTCCCTGGCCCACCTTCCTCTTTCGCCGCGGACTCACTCCGTGGAGACTCTGCTCACCAACATCCAGGTAGAGACGCACTCTTTTATGTCATGGAATATAGTGGCACTGGTGGGAGTGGGTGGCTGCCTGTGTGGTGTTCTGTGCTTGTGTGTGTGTTTTGTGTGTGTTGCACGCGTGTGGTGTGTTATGGTGCTCTGGTGGTTAGCGGTGGAGTTGAAGGTTAAAGTGCGCGCTTCTTTTTCTCCTGTCCCCTCGGCGGCGCAGGGCCTGCTGAAGGTAGCGTGGACAATGACCCGTGTGGCAGGAGAAAACAATCCCAGCAAGGAGAAGGGAGGGAGCTCAAGATGGAACTTACAGGGAGAGAGAGATGAGAGAGAGCCCTGGAGAGACTGCTCACCTCCTCCGAAACTGCACAGCCGAGGTGAAGAGAGAGAGAGAGAGAGAGAGAGAGAGAGAGAGAAGAGAGAGAGAGAAGAGAGAGAGAGAGAGAGAGAGAGAGAGAGAGAGAGAGAGAGAGAGAGAGAGAGAGAGAAGAAGAGAGAGAGAGAGAGAGAAGAGAGAGAGAGAGAAGAGAGAGAGGAGAAGAGAGAAGAGAGAGAGAGAGAGAGCAGAGAAGAGAGAGAGAGGAGAGAGGAGAAGAGAGAGAAGAGAGAGATGAGAGAGAGAGAGAATTATATTATACCGTATAGCAATTGAATACATATCAATGAAGTGGGCGAGGGACACTGAAACAGTCTTCAGCACCCGGCCCTCACCCTTCTGGACTCGGAAATCAAAATTCTACTGTTTGCAGATGATCTGGTGTTATGTCAACCAAACCTAAGGGGGGCAGCAACCTAGATCTCTGCAGCAGTTTGCTGTCAAGGTGTTCCAAAAAAGGTCCAGAAGCCCAGATTAAAAAAATGCTAATTCCATCCAGACACCGTGCCCTAGAGGACACAAATAATGATACCTACCTCGGCCTAAACACAACACCACAGGTAAATTCCAACAAAGCTGTGAATGAACTAAGGAACATCAAAAGGAAACCTAAAAAAACTCCACATACCAATTAAGATCTGACTAAAATACTTCAATCAGTTATAGAACGCCATTGCCCCTTATGGTTGTAGGTCTGGGGTCACTCACCAAACCAACGAATTCACGAATGGGACAAACCACTCATTGGCAAAATTCAGAAAAATTATTATAACTTTGGTGTACACGCAAAACCCTCAATCAATGCCGCAGAGCAAGAAGGAGGACTTCACCCGCTAGTTATCACTATACTAGTCAATCAAACATTCCCAGAAAAGAGCTGTTCAATTCTACAACCACCTCCAAAGGAAGCCATGCCCTTACACTTCCACAACAAAGCCCCTCACCTACAGAGAGATGAACCTCAGTGAAGAGTAGCTTCAGCATGGTGGTTTGGGCTTTGTTCACAAACACAAACAGAACCACAGGACAGCAACACATTAGACCCAACCAAATTTTGAGAAAAAGATTAAAGAGAACTACAGTATTGACAGACTGGAAAAGAGTCAAACCAAAAAAACATAGCAAATTGGAAATTCTCTCTTGCCCTAAACGAGAGTAACCCAGTGGAATAATTTATCCTGACACACTGTGACTGAACCAAAAATTAAGAAAATCCTTAACTATGTACAGACTTCAGTGAGCATAGCCTTGCTATTGAGGGAGGCCACCATAGGCGGACCTGGCTCTCGAGAGAAGACAGGCCTATGTTCACCACTGCCCACAAAACGATGGTGGAAACTGAGCGCACTTTTCCTAACCTCCTGCCAATGTATGGGCCACATTAAGAAGACCACATATTTACCCCTAGATCATCACAGACCACACGAAGAATTTGAAAACCAAATTCAAAACAATTGAAAATCGACTCCCATATCTTCAAGGGCGAAAATACCGCAGTGTGCCGTCACCAGCCGGAAAGATTTGTTTGCCCCGTTGTATCATGGAGAAAAGGGCGACCCAGTGGAAACACAAACAAAAGTATCTGTTTATTTTAATTCCTCCGCTACTATCCGTACCAACAAGTATTTTGCATTGCTAAAACACTGTGCATAGCGATAATATCAAACTTGAAATGTATTTTATCCGTTTTTAAACCTTTGTTTTATACGGTTCATCTGGTCTGGTAGGTCTGTCGTAAATGTTTGTTTCGTGTCTTCTCCACTTTTGCCATTGTTTTTTTTTCTTTCTCACATGCTTTGGCAAATGTAAAGCCAACGTTTCCCCATGCCAATAAAGCCCATTGAATTGAGTGAGCAAAGAAGACCTGGCAGTGGGAATGAATACATGATATATAACATACAGTAAATCAAAATCCAGTCAAAGGAATATGTGCTTGCGTCTTACTGGACTTGGCCACACCATCCACGTGTCCTGAATTTAGATTTTTGAGTTGTGCATCCTTCACACCCCGGCCAAAGAAATAAGGGCAATTAGTCGTTCGGTAACAACTCCAACAATATGTACAGACACTGATTATCTATATTCACCATTGGCTGTTATTTCATTGCCTGTTATTTCAAATGTGTAATTTTTAATAGAGAGGCAGTAAAGTGATGATTTGTCCAATCAGCTGTGTGTAAATTAAAGGTGTTAGCCAGCTCTGAGTTTTATTCTAGACAAGGGCAGAGCTGGTGCTTCTGCATGGGTGCCGTTGTTTTCCTCTTTACTGGGAAACACGCTTTTTATTTGCATTGTTATTTGGGGAGGATCGGCACCCCCAGAGCCTGCCAACTGGAGACAGCCTAGCGGCCAGCTCTGGGCTTGGCTGAGCTGGCTGGCGCCAGCCAGGCTAGCTGGTTGTAAGTACTGGAGGCAGCACTAAGGATCACCGATGCAACGTTTTTTTTCCCAGTTTGACTTCAGTCGAGGTGAGCTGTCAAACTCCACTGGCTATCTTCCCCTCTCCGTCCCTCTGTCCTTGCAGCCACCATCCAGAAGCGCCTGAAGAAGGAGAAGAAGGCTAAGCAGGAAACTGGCCAAGGAGGCTCTGGAGTTTGAGTCCAAGCGTCGTGAGCAGGTGGAGGCAGGCCCTCAAAACGGCCCCCTCTCCAGAGAACCTCTGCATGAGTCTCAACGGTAGGCTCATATCGCCTCTCTTGCTCCTCTCCTCCATACGCCCTCTCCTCCTCCTCTCCTATTTAACTCTCCTCTCATTCTAGTTTTTATCATATTTTTTCCTTCTTTCTCATCCGTTCTTAAGTTCTTTCCCTGCCCTTTCCTCTTCCCCCCCCCCCCCCCCATCTCTTTTTTAAAAATAGTACCTTGTCTTCCCTCATTCTTCTCTGTAAAAGCAAACGCAGATATTTTCATTCAGCGCAGCGGTCCCTAGCGCTTATCACTTCCAGGCGTATTTAGTATTGTTGCCTCTGGGAGGAAATGATACAGATACTTATCATAAACGCTGTAAATGCAAACGCGTTTTTTTTTTAAAACGGCAAATTGTTTTGATAGCTCCTCATTTTCAAGTTGTTTATTTCTATATCGTACCAGGAGCAGTGAAGGGGAGGGGGGGAGGGGGGGGGGAAGCATCAAGAACACAGCACACATCTGCAAACATTTCAGAGGGAGAGCAATATTCCAAAGGCTGATTAAACATGATTTATTAGAAGAACTGCATTGGGTTTTCTTTCATCTGACGTTGTCGGGCCTAATACATATTTGTGTGAGCAATCAGGCTTACTTCCTCGTGCTATTTGCAGAAAAACCTATCTGAATCTAATCCCCGTTTCCTACGATCTCAGATAGCCCCCCCCCCCACCCCACTTAAAACATAATTTGTCCTTTGGATAGAATTCCTCCTCCACCTGGTATATTTCTTACAGCCGGAGACTGTCTAGATAGGTGAGATGTAGGCTAGATAGGTGAGATGTAGCAGTCCTAACTGACGGTTGTGTTCCATTTCAGAGGCAGTGATACAGAGGTTTGAGCCGGGCGTACGGCAGCCAAACAGAGAACTCGGCTGTCAGGGTAAGCATTGCCACCCCTGGTTCAAGCTCCCTCTCAGTCTCTGGGATCTGTTGGGGGGGGGGGGGGGGCTTATTGACCCCTTGTTGATTGTCATTTGTTTAATCCACTTCCGGTGCAGTGTAGATGAAGGGGGGGTGGAAGGCAGGTTAAATAAGTAACAGATTTTTTTGAAACATGGATTGTGTATGTGGTGGCGTTTCAGATGGGGAGGTGGCAAGACACAATACTTTAAGTGCCCTTTGAACAGGTTCTTGGTAGTAAGTACCCGGCGCACCGGTTTGAGTGTGTCAAGAACTGCAACGCTGCTTGGGGTCCTTTCACAACTGAATAGTTTTCCTGTGTATTAAGGATGGACAACCACCCAAAGGACATCCAGCCAATTTTGACACAACCTGAGGAAGCATTTGGAGTCAACAGGGCCAGTATCCATGTGGAACACTTTCGACACCTTGTAGAGTCCGTGCCCCGACGAATGAGGCTGTTTCTGAGGGGAAAAGGGGGGTGCCACTCAATGTTTAGGAAAGGTGTTCCTAAGTTTTGTACACTCAGGTGTATAATGTCATCTAAGGAGTTTAAGTTGTGATGCTCCGAAGTGTGTAACTGCCACTAACATCAAGTCCTATCAGTCGACACTTGTAAAAATTGTCCATTCGTTAATGCTTACCTTGTACCTATGTTTGTCTGTTGTAAGCTGAAGAGCTTTTCCCTTTGGGTGCTGATATCCCTTGTTTAAAAAAATTATATAAAAGTACATTTTTACGCAAGTTGTTTGTGAATGGAGAAGGAGCAGCCTGTCATTTCACGAACAATTTTTTGGGTTTTTTTGTCAGGGGACGCAATCAGGACAAGCACAGGTAAAGCATTAAAGCATGCAATATTTATTAAAGTGACCGAGTGGGTAGTGCACGTTTTGACATCTCCTACTTCATACTCCATTTTAAAACAGTGGAATTGCGGGGCGCAATTTGACCGACGTCACATATCATGTAAAAAAAAAACGAGCGATTTCAGCACTCATAGAAAAGCTGGCAGTTAAGAATGGACATTTTTACAATAAAAGGTGACTCGGTGCAGTTTGGCGGTGCACTCCTCTGGGAGCATCACGTTAGAACCCAGAATACATGATAATTCATACATGGATATAACCAGAAGCTAGGGGGCCGAGGTAGCATGATGAAGGAACAGGGTGCTTGGTATAGGCTCTCTATTTCCCTAATATAGTCAAAAAACGCACAATATGTGCGCCACAAGTACCGTTCCAGATGCACTTGGTTAATGTCGGAAAGTACGCTCAATGTGGAGGCAACCGTTAGGGGATTGATGAGGTTGGGGGACTTTGTGGCCTCCACCCATGCTACCACACGTGGGCTTAGTGCCTCTTCACAGTACTTTGTGACACAACATGCAAAACACAAACCCAGAGAGACTCTCCCCTCTCTCTCTCTCTCCGTCAGCACTCCGCTCTCGCCTGGGCCTCTTTGGAGACTCCCACCGCCTCGGAAATAAGATTACAAACTGATGTTGTTTCATATGCGTTTTCAACGCTTCCATTCTCTCCGAGTTTTGTTTGTAGAACCCCTGCCTCTCCACCTCCGCCCTCCCTCCGATCCCCCTACAACGCAGCTGAAGTTCCGTTTGATAAATGGAACCTCATTACACAACATGTCGAAAGGCGAATTAAAAGACACTCTGACGTACGTCTTATCTGAAATGTGGCTGCGATAGGTGAATAAATACGATATGTTTACGCGAAGCACGCGGGTGAGTGTGCTGCAAAGTGGGTTTTCAGTGGGATGAGAAGGTGAGATTGTTTTCTCAAGAGCCAATTCACAGTCTGCAAAATAAAGGGCTCTCCATTTTTTCTTGCTTCTGGAACAGCATCGCCACGCAGCGGAATGTTAAGGCCCCTCCCTCTCGTATCAATAGGCACTACTCCGCTCGGGGGGGGGGTTTGCTTTTTAAGGACAGGGTTCATATCAGTGTGAAGGGGGTTCCGTCTGTAGGTGAGTTTAGAATCTGCGGTCTGGTCAGGATTACCGAAGTATGGAACCCGCTTCTCAGAGCTAAAACCTCTCAAGGTCCTAACCATAACGTCAAGGACGCCAGACGTACTGGCTCGCAGACATGTTTCAAGGCTGGCTATGTGTAGAAGCACTTTAGGATGTCATTGCTAATCCCCTAACTGTAGTGTTTTCCTATCGCAAAACCCATCATTAATCTGACATTCAGCCTTGTAATCCACGTATTGTCCGTTACTAATGACAGTGTGGAGAAAGGGGATTATGGGGTCATGGCGTTCCTGACTTTAGGGC
>NC_036863.1:42092991-42094008 GCF_002910315.2 Salvelinus sp. IW2-2015 | reverse complement strand
ACAGAGAACACTGTAGGTGACACACACACATCGTATGCACAGAGAACACTGTAGGTGACACATACACATCGTATGCACAGAGAACACTGTAGGTGGTACATACACATCGTATGCACAGAGAACACTGTAGGTGACACACACACCCTGCATCATTACTTGTGCACATTACAGTGACCTGAGACAGAACCAGGGCACTTTGTAAATGTCACGGGCCAGCCCTCTCCCCCTCTTTGCCCACAGAATAAAATGAATTGAATTGTGTGCTATCAGCAGCAGCAGCAAGATAAATCTGTCGTTTAAAACAGAGTAGTAATTAGGTGTAGAGAGCCTACTGGAGGGAGGGAGGGAGGCGGAGAGGTGCTGGGGCACACAGTAGAGTACAGAGCTGCTTTTAGGAGTAACCCAATTAATGTTTTGCATGTCAGCAATCAAGTTTTCAAGATATGTAACTTTCAAAATAAAGACATCTGGTCAGATTTATGTATTTTGAAAGTTACATATCCTGAGAACTTGATTGCTGACATGCAAAACACTTTGGGATTATATCAGCAATGGACTACTGAAAGCAATACCAAAAGAGACAGTAGTTTTGGGGTGGAGTTTTCTATTAATGCAAGGGACCAGAGAGGCTCCGTGACAGGGGTGCAGATGAGCTGCTAAGCAGTCCTATAGAGGGCCAGGTGTGGGGGTGAGGAGGGGTGAGAAGGGGTGAGGAGGCAGGGGAGGGGCGAGACAGAGCCTTTGACCAGGTCCATTACAAAAGCCAAAGATGGGAACTGATGCTCTGTCTGGCAGATGCCATTTTCTGAACTCTGAAAATCTTCCCACTGATTCTCTGTTTATCTAAGGATTCACCTCGCACCTCTCTCACTGTTTTTCTCCTCTCTCTTCCCCCTTTCTTTCCCTATCACTCTCTATCTCTGTCTCTCTTAACACACACACACACACACACACACACACACGCACACACACACAATCCTCTCTGCTTCACACTATATCTGTGTGACCTTGATCTGC
>NC_036863.1:42050880-42088146 GCF_002910315.2 Salvelinus sp. IW2-2015 | reverse complement strand
CCTCTCTCTCTCTCCACCTCTCTCGTTCCCTCTCCCTCTCTTTACTTTAATGCCCTTTCCAGTACAGGGGGAAATTTATTGCTTGTGGGACAGGTGGAATATGAACAATGGGCAGAATGGAGTGCAGGGTTATCTGGCCAGCCTGGGAGCGCAGCGGGAAATCGATGTGACCCGTGATACACTGTCATCACAATTCCCACCCTGGCTGTCCTATTTGTCTTGCCCCGGGAAGCCGGGATGGCTGGTGTCATCTCGCCGAGCCAGATTATCCGGGTGAATCATGGCTCGAGCCACTCTCAGGCTTCTATCTATTTTCCCCTGGACCCCGGGCCTGTCGTTCCCTCTGTGGGTGGGGGAGGGAGGGATGGATGGAAGGAGAGGGTGGGAGGATAGAGAGGGCTGTGGGAAGGTAAAATATGATGCTCTTTGCTGTTCGGTAGCTGTCTCCGCGGTGATACTCTGCTCTGATCTGGGGTTTGCGCTCTGCTCCTTATAGATGAACCACTCTTCAGAGAGAGGCTGTCCAGGACATCCAGGCGTCCTCCTCACACACCACGCTGCTTCCCTCTCTGCTGCTTCCACTGTCTCCCATCAGCAATGCGTTTAGCTTTATTAAACGGTTCATATGGTCCTGTGAATGCGAGGGAATGTGTGAATGTGCATCCGTTTTGTTTGAACAGCCCCGTGACGTGTGATGAAGCTGGTTGTAAGCCCAGGTCTATTGTGTGTCGTGTTAAGCAGATGAGGCGCAGCTGGCCCTGCCCATGATGAAGCCCGGCTTTGAGAAGATGCCCCTGGGAGGACAGACCCTGCCTCCAGGCTTCCCTGCCCCCTTCCTCTTCGCCGACGGACTCAACTCCGTGGAGACTCTGCTCACCAACATCCAGGTAGAGACGCACTCTTTATGTCATGGAATATAGTGGCACTGGTGGGAGTGGGTGCTGCTGTGTGGTGTTCTGTGCTTGTGTGTGTGTTTGTGTGTGTGCGCGCGTGTGTGTGTTATGGTGCTCTGGTGGTTAGCGGTGGAGTTGAAGGTTAAAGTGCTGCGCTTCTTTCTCTGTCCCCTCGGGCGGCGCAGGGCCTGCTGAAGGTAGCGGTGGACAATGCCCGTGTGCAGGAGAAACAAGTCCAGCAGGAGAGGAAGGAGCTCAAGATGGAACTCTACAGGGAGAGAGAGATGAGAGAGAGCCTGGAGAGACAGCTCACCTCCGAACTGCACAGCCGAGGTGAGAGAGAGAGAGAGAGAGAGAGAGAGAGAGAGAGAGAAGAGAGAGAGAGAGAGAGAGAGAGAGAGGAGAGAGAGAGAGAGAGAGGAGAGAGAGAGAGAGAGAAGAGAGAGAGAGAGAGAGAAGAGAGAGAGAGAGAGAGAGAGAGAGGAGAGAGAGAGAGAGAGAGAGAGAGAGAGAGAGAGAGGCAGAGGAGAGAGAGAGAGAGAGAGAGAGGAGAAGAGAGAGAGAGAGAGAGATGAGAGAGAGAGAGAGATATGATTATACCGTTATAGCAATTGATACATATCAATGAAGTGGGCGAGGACACTTAGAACAGTCTTCAGCAACCCGGCCTCACCCTTCTGGACTCGGAAATCAAATGTCTACTGTTTGCAGATGATCTGGTGCTTATGTCACCAAACCAAGGGGGGGGCAGCACCTAGATCTTCTGCACAGTTGCTGTCAGGTGTTCCAAAAAAGGTCCAGAAGCCCAGATTAAAAAAATGCTAATTCCATCCAGACACCGTTGCCCTAGAGGACACAAATAATGATACCTACCTCGGCCTAAACACCAACACCACAGGTAAATTCCACAAAGCTGTGAATGAACTAAGGAACATCAAAGGGAACCTAAAACTCAACATACCAATTAAGATCTGACTAAAAATACTTCAATCAGTTATAGAACCCATTGCCCCTTATGGTTGTGAGGTCTGGGGTCCACTCACCAACCAAGAATTCACAGAATGGGACAACCACTCAATTGCAAAATTCAGAAAAAATATACTTTGTGTACAACGCAAAACCCCAATCAATGCCCGCAGAGCAGAAGGAGGACTTCACCCGCTAGTTATCACTATACTAGTCATCAACATCCAGAAAAGAGCTGTTCAATTCTACAACCACCTCAAAGGAAGCCATGCCCACACATTCCACCACAAAGCCCTCACCTACAGAGAGATGAACCTAGTGAAGAGTAGCTTCAGCATGGTGGTTCTGGGGCTTTGTTCACAAACACAAACAGAACCACAGGACAGCAACACCATTAGACCCAACCAAATTTTGAGAAAGATTAAAGAGAACTACAGTATTTGACAGACTGGAAAGAGTCAACCAAAAAAACATAGCAAATTGGAATGCTCTCTTGCCCTAAACAGAGAGTACACAGTGGAATAATTTCTGACCACTGTGACTGAACCAAAAATTAAGAAAATCCTTAACTATGTACAGACTCAGTGAGCATAGCCTTGCTATTGAGGGAGGCCACCATAGGCGGACCTGGCTCTCGAGAGAAGACAGGCTATGTTCACACTGCCCACAAAACGAGGTGGAAACTGAGCTGCACTTCCTAACCTCCTGCCAAATGTATGGCCACATTAGAGACACATATTTACCCCAGATCACACAGACCCACGAAGAATTTGAAAACAAATCAAACATTGATAGACTCCCATATCTGTCAGGCGAAATACCGCAGTGTGCCGTCACAGCCGGAAAGATTTGTTGCCCGTTGTCATGAGAAAAGGGCGACCAGTGGAACACAAACATAAAACGTATCTGTTTATTTATCCTCCGCTACTATTCGTACCACAAGTATTTGCACATTGCTAAAACACTGTGCATAGCTGATAATATAACACTTGAAATGTCTTTATCGTTTTTAAACCTTTGTTTACGGTTCATTGTCTGGTAGTCTGTCGTAAATGTTGTTTCGTGTCTTCTCACTTTTGCCTATTGTTTTTTTTTCTTTCTCACATGCTTTGGCAAATGTAAACACGTTTCCCATGCCAATAAAGCCCCATTGAATTGAGTGAGAGAAAGAGACCTGGCAGTGGGAATGAATACATGAATATATACATACAGTAAATCAAAATCCAGTCAAAGGAATATGTGCTTGCGTCTATACTGGACTTGGCACACATCCGTGTCTGATTTAGATTTGAGTTGTGCATCTTCAACCCCGGCCAAGAAATTAAGGCAATTAGTCGTCTCGGTAACAACTCCAACAATATGTACAGACACTGATTATCTATTAACCATGGCTGTTATTTCATTGCCTGTTATTCAAATGTGTATTTTAATAGAGAGGCAGTAAAGTGATGATTTGTCCAATCAGCTGTGTGTAATTAGAGGTGTTAGCAGCTCTGAGCTAGACAGGGCAGAGCTGGTGCTTCTGCATGGTGCCGTTGGTTCCTCTTTACTGGGAACACGCTTTTTATTTGGCTGTTAATTTGGGGAGAATCGGCACCCCCAAGAGCTGCCAACTGGAGACAGCCTAGCGGCCAGCTCTGGGCTTGGCTGAGCTGGGCTGGCGCAGCCAGGCTAGCTGTTGTAGTACTGGGAGGCAGCACTAAGGATTCACCGATGCAACGTTTTTTTCCCCAGTTTGACTCAGTCGAGGTGAGCCTGTCAACTCACTGGCTATCTTCCCCCTCTCCGTCCCTCTGTCCCTGTGCAGCCACCATCCAGAAGCGCCTGAAGAAGGAGAAGAAGGCTAAGAGGAAACTGCAGGAGGCTCTGGAGTTTGAGTCCAAGCGCCGTGAGCAGGTGGAGCAGGCCCTCAAAACGGCCACCTCCCCAGAGAACCTCTGCATGAGTCTCAACGGTAGGCCTCAATACTCGCCTCTCCTGCTCCTCTCCTCCATACGCCCCTCTCCTCCTCCTCCTCCTATTTAACTCTCCTCTCATCTAGTTTTATGCATATTTTTCACTCTTTCTCATCCGTTCTTAAGTTCTTTCCCCCTGCCCTTTCCATCTTCCCCCCCCCCCCCCCCATCTCTTTTTTAAAAATCCAGTACTTGTCTTCCTCATTCTTCTCTGTAAAGCAACGCAGATATTTTCATTCAGCGCAGCGGTCCTAGCGCTTATCACTTCCAGCGTATTAGCATTGTTGCCCTGGGAGGAAATGGATACAGATACTATCATAAACGCTGTAAATGCAAACGCTTAAAAACGGCAAATTGTTTTGATAGCTCCTCATTTTCAGTTGTTATTTTCTGAATATCGTACCAGGAGCAGTGAAGGGGAGGGGGGGAGGGGGGGGGGGAACGGAATCAAGAACACAGCACACATCTGCAAACATTTCAGAGGGCAGAGCAATTATTTCCAAGGCTGATTAAACATGCATTTATTAGAAGAAATGCATTGGGTTTTCTTTCATCTGACGTTGTCGGGCTAATACATTATTGTGTGAACAATCAGGCTACTTCTCGTGCTATTTGCAGAAAACCTATCTGAATCTAATCCCCGTTTCCGTACGATCTCAGATAGCCCCCCCCCACCCCACTTAAAACATAATTTGTCCTTGGATAGAATTTCTCCTCCACCTGGATATGTTTCTTACACCGGAGACTGTCTAGATAGGTGAGATGTAGGCTAGATAGGTGAGATGTAGCAGTCTAACTGACGGTTGTGTTCCATTTCAGAGGCAGTGATACCAGAGGTTGAGCCGGAGCGTAACGGCAGCCAACAGGAGAACTCGCTGTACAGGGTAAGCATTAGCACGCCCCTGGTTCAAGCTCCCTCTCAGTCTCTGGGATCTGTTGGGGGGGGGGGGGGGGGCTATACCCCTTGTTGATGTCATTTGTTAAATCCACTTCGGTCAGTGTAGATGAAGGGGTGGAGGCAGGTTAAATAAATACAGATTTTTTTTGAGACATGGATTGTGTATGTGTGGCGTTCAGATGGTGAATGGGCAAGACACAATATTTAAGTGCCTTTGAACAGGTTATGGTAGTAAGTACCCGGCGCACCGGTTTGAGTGTGTCAAGAACTGCAACGCTGCTGGGTCTTTCACACTGAATAGTTTCCTGTGTATTAAGGATGGTCAACCACCCAAAGGACATCCAGCCAATTTGACACAACTGAGGGAAGCATTTGAGTCAACATGGGCCAGTATCCATGTGGAACACTTTCGACACCTTGTAGAGTCCGTGCCCCGACGAATTGAGGCTGTTCTGAGGGGAAAAGGGGGGTGCCACTCAATGTTAGGAAGGTGTTCCTAATGTTTTGTACACTCAGTGTATAATGTCATCTAAGGAGTTAAGTTGTGATGCTCCCAGAAGTGTGTACTGCCAACTACATCAAGTCACTATCAGTCGACACTTGTAAAAATGTCCATTCGTTAATGCTTACCTTGTACCTATGTTTGTCCTGTGTAACTGAGAGCTTTCCTTTGGGTGCTGATATCCTTCGTTTAAAAAAATTATAAAAGTAGCATTTTACGCAACGTTGTTTGTGAATGGAGAAGGAGCAGCCTGTCATTTCACGAACAATTTTTGGGTTTTTTGTCAGGGGACGCAATCAGGACAAGCACAGGTAAGCATTAAAGAATGCATATTTATAAAGTGACCGAGTGGTAGTGCACGTTTGACATCTCCTACTTCATACTCCATTTTAAAACAGTGGATTGCGGGGCGCAATTTGACCGACGTCACATATCATGTAAAAAAAAAACGAGCGATTTTCAGCACTCATAGAAAAGCTGGCAGTTAAAGAATGGACATTTTTACAAGTAAAAGGTGACTCGGTGCAGTTGGCGGTGCACTCCTCTGGGAGCATCACGTTAGAACCCCAGATACATGATATTCATACATGGATATAACCAGAGCTAGGGGGCGAGGTAGCATGATGAAGGAACAGGGGCTTGGTATAGCTCTCTATTTCCTAATATAGTCATAAAACCACAATATGTGCGCCACAAAGTACCGTTCAGATGAACTTGTTAATGTCGGAAAGTACGCTCACATGTGGAGGTCAACGTTAGGGGATTGATGAGGTTGGGGGACGTTGTGGCCTCCACATGCTCCACACGTGGGCCTTAGTGCCTCTTCACAGTACCTTGTGACACAACAGCAAACACAAACCAGAGAGACTCTCCCTCTCTCTCTCTCTCTCCGTCAGCACTCCGCTCTCCGCCTGGGCCTCTTTGAAGACTCCCACCCCTCGGAATAAGATTACAAACTGATGTTGTTGCATATGCGTTTCACGCTTCCATTCTCTCCGAGTTTTGTTTGTAGAACCCCCTGCCTCTCCACCTCCGCCCTCCCATCCGATCCCCCTAAAACGCAGCTGAAGTTCCGTTTGATAAATGGAACCTATTATCAACATGTCTGAAGGCGAATTAAAGACACTCTGCCGTACGTCTTATTGAAATGTGGGCTGCGATAGGTGAATAAATACATATGTTTACGGAACATCCGGTGAGTGTGCTGCAAAGTGTTTCAGTGGAGATGAGAAGGTGGAGATTGTTTTTCTCAGAGCCAATTTCACAGTCTGCAAATAAAGGGCTCTCCATTTTTCTTGCTTCTGACAGCATCGCCACGCAGCGGAATGTTAAGGCCCTCCTCTCCTCGTATCAATAGGCTACTCCGCTCGGGGGGGGGGGTTTGCTTTTCTAAGGACAGGGTTCATTATCAGTGTGAGGGGGTCGTCTGTAGGTGAGTTTAAATCTGCGGTCTTGGTCAGGATTACCGAAGTATGGAACCCCTCTCAGAGCTAAAACCTCAAGTCCTAACCATAACGTCAAGGACGCAGACGTACTGGCTCGCAGACATGTTTCAAGGCTGGCTATGTGTAGCAAGCACTTTAGGATGTCATTGCTAATCCCACTTACTGTAGTGTTTTCCTATCGCAAAACACATCATTATCTGACATTCAGCCTTGTAAATCCACGTATTTGTCCGTTACTAATGACAGTGTGGAGAAGGGGATTATGGGGTCATGGCGTTCCTGACCTTTAGGGCAGCAGGGAGAACTGCCGACGGCCATGTGAGGGACAGACGGAGCACCTTCCCTCGCGCTCCACTGCCCTCCGCAGGGCACAGGAAGAGAGAGAGAGGCGTGGGTGACACTGTCACACTATAATCATTCCCTACCTTCGGTCATGCTCTGGAGCGGTCGGGCACCGTCCACAGCAACAGGAGTTTTCAATTACATTTGAGGACCTTTTCCCAAAAACCATGAATTCCTGTGTTACTGCTTAAAACGGGTTGGGCACATCTACCCTATTCCTATGCTTCTTCTGTTTGCGTTGAAGGTCTTTCCTTTGGCCAAAGTTTTAAAGGATAATTATCTCAGTAATATTGCATTCAAGCCTCATCACGACTGGCTGATTAGATCTGAGCTACCATTATGAAAGCATCGTTAGATCTTATCCCCCTCCTACCTATCAATGATTGCGTTCACTATGTAGCAATCAATCTGAGTTACAGTGCTATTAAAATAAGCTCTGTTTCAACTGTGCCAGCTTGGAATCCCATGCTGATGTGGTGTGTTCGTCCAGTCCCAGTCCACCAGGCTGTCCATCGCCCCACTACCGCCATGCCCAGCAGAGGTGTCTGTCTGTGGGGATGCTGTGGCTGGGCGCATGGGGCCTCTCCTGGAGCTCCTGGCTGTTTGGGGACAGGGAGCCGACTGACTCTCTCCCACAGGGGCTTACGAGCTCCAGTCAGGAGTGTGTTGTCCGGCCCCTCCACCCCCACAGCCCACCGCATTTATCCATTACACTGGGAGAAATCTAATTACACCTCGCTTCACTCCCAAGTTGGACTTCACAGTTTTGCAAGCTTAGCACTGACAACTGATTTCATTAGGTTTGATTGTCCTTGCTGAGATCCCACTTCTGGGCCTAAAAGCTTTTTACACTTTCTCAGGTTCCTCTGTGTGTTACGGCCTATTACGCCGACCTGCGTCTGTTTTATTAATCAAGATGAGTGGAGGTAACAGAAACTGCTGAATACAAAAGGAGGTGACATCATTTTGCAAGCCGATTAAGAGAAGAGGGGGAGAGTAAGAGAGAGGGGGGTGAGGAGGGAGGGGGCAGGAGAAAGTAATCAAAGGCAAGGACCCAGAAAGGATAGATGAGGACCTCAACACTCAAGGTGTTATTACACCAACACACTCCTGGCTTCACTCTGGCTCCTATCACAACCACTTGTTCCTTAAACAAACGGCTCAGCATCTTCAGCCACATGAATAATCTACCCCCAAATAACTTGAAATCTCATAACCTGCTTTAGTTCCAAACACGTGCTGTACATACAGCAAATGAGACCCTTAGGTACCGTTCATTTCCAAAGTTTGCAGCTCACTAATTGGCAACCCAATGAAAAAAGAGCAAGCAGGAACTATCCAGGTGAAGCTTTATGGCAGTCCCAGATCTGTTGTAATTAGCCAGTTTGCAGTCTATGCAGAAAAGAATGGGGCCAGAGGGCCAGAGCCGTGTTAAATATGGATTGAGCTGCCGAGGAGGGCTCCCAGAGGTGTTGCAACATACACAAACCACACATCTATTCTATTCACACTGCCCCGGGAAGGGTTAAACATAGCAGATAGAACGAATGTCACATCTTGACCGTACATATTGACATTGGAATATAATTAGAGAACCAGGAAGGGTTTCTCTTCTCTTCTCGTCTTGACAGTACAGACAGCACATCACCATCCTTTTCGCTCTTTCTGGGCCTCGTCCTCCAACACCACCGAACGGTGCTTCCCCCCCCCCCCCGTCTTGATGATGTTCCGTCATATTTTCTATTTTTCCAGAACCCATTTCAAACATGCAGAACCACTCTCCTTAGCACAGCACAATGTTTGCCCATTCTGTCTCTCTCTCTCTGTCTCCAGTGAGAGGAGCTGACGGTGGCTTACTACCATGTAGAGATTAACAYGCAGCTGCTGACTCCAGTCACTTTGTTATCCAGCTGTTTTTCTTTCAGCTGTCCCCTCCTGTTGACAACTAACACTAAATGATTAATCGCCCATATTATTCCTGACGCACATTTCATTAAAGGAGATAGATACTTAATCCATTGGTTGCTCTTGAACTTTTATTCTCATGCTCGTGGAAAACTTGAAAAATCACAAACTCAGTTTCACATGATTTGAAATATATACACACTCTGGAGAGTAAACAACTTTCCTCGTGAAACATCTTTATTTACACTCCCCTCTGTATTTATTTGAACAGTGAAGTTAAAAGTTGTACATTTGGGTTTATASTCCAGCATTTTGGATTTGATATGAAATGTTTCATATGAGATAACACTACAGAATGTCAGCTTTTATTTGAGTGTTTTCATACATATCCGTTTTACTGTTTAGAATGAAAGCACTTTATGTACTGTATCTACCCCCCCCCCCCCAATTTTAATAAGTTTATAGTGTATTAAAGTAGTCAAAAGTTTAGTTATTGACTACATCAAGCTTGTGACTATACAAACTTGTTGGTTGCATTTGCAGATTGTTTTGGTTGTGTTTTGGGTTATGTCAAAATGTGTAGAATTGCACGATATTAGCTTTAAAACAGCAACATTTTCTCTCCGCCTCATGGCAAAAGGTGTAGCATAGCTTGAGATTAGCGATAAAACGGCGGTATGACACTGAGTAAAGATGGGTGGATGGAGCACTTGATTAACTGATGTTTCTTTGTTTCCGTAATAGAGAACAGACCCTACACCAAGCCTCCAATAATGTACTGAGAGAGACCTCCAGCTTCTCTAGACCTGGCCCAGGGCTGTCGCTGCAGGCTTCCCCAGAGACAGAGCCCTTGGCTGGGAGAGGACGAGTGGAGAAGAGGGATGACTGGAGGGAGGAATGGATCCCCAAAACCATCCCCTGAAACTCATGTACAGGACTGCAGAGAGGGTGTGGTGGGGTGAGAGGCAACACTGGAGTGCTGCTTATTGCTGCCCCATCATCCCACTTCAGCTACTTGTAAAAAAAATCCCTCTATTTTACTTGTTTTGACTACTTTTGTTCTACCCTCTTTGAGAGAAAAAAGTAAGGACCATTGAAAATAAAACTGTCTTGGATTTCTCTCTACTCCCTGTGAAGCACATACAGAAGCCTATCCTCCTTCYCTATCCTATTTCTCTCCAAGCCGATTTTCCTCTCGTTATTATTATTGTTATTAATTATTCTCGCTATTATTATTATTCTCGTTATTAGTTGTTGATTCCTCCGATGCCCCAATAGCACAAGTCTTGCAGCGCATATATAGGATCATATCTTCCTAAAGCTCAAAAGTCTGAAGGAGGATATGAAATGTCAAATTCAAGACAAAAATGTGCTTCTCTTCTTCTATCCCCTGTTCATCATCAAGTTAAAGGGACTCAAATGGTTTCTGAATTTCTACGCTTTTCCCCTCTTTTTGTCCGGGGTGGATGGGGGAGTGGGGGGGGGGTATTTTTGAAAAATGTCACTACTGTCTGTTGACTTAGAAATGTGTCCGCTCCCTGAACTGCATTGTTCCAGTGTTTATTTTAAGTGTGTTTTACTCAAAGCTCAGTCTGGATACAAAGAAAGAGATATTGAGTTCTATCCTATAGAGCCCTTCCTCCTGTAAAGGTTTCTCTGTTGCTGTGTTCAGTTCAAAGGTTCTATTGCTGTTATAAATACAGTATTACAGTAACCCCTGTTCTGTTTATCCCCCCTTCGTTTTTAGACATGTAAAAAAAAAAATGCTTTAGCGTTTGCTATTCTGACGTCGTAATGAAGTGGATACATTTTTAGTGAGAAAAAAAAAAAACGAAAGTAAAATGAAATACCCCAATGCACATCCGATGCAAGCATGCATGTAGATACGACACTGGTAAAAAGTTACACTTGCTGGTTTAAAAAAGCTGCCAATTTAAATATATTTTTAAAGAATTTTGGGAATTTCATTATTACCATGATCACAACCAGGCAGCTATCTAAAATTGTTGACCTTGTTTTAATGATAATAGTATCACATCACAGCCTTGCACATAACACAAAAACAATAAAACATACTTCTGGACATCGTGGTAGATTTGTTTTTTGTTTTTCTGTTTGTTTTTTAGTAATAAAGTTCTAGATTCAGAGGTGTTTGGTTGAAGTTTTCTGTGTCCTCTGTTTCACTGCTTGCTGGGGTCTGTCTGCGGTAGCAACAACACGCACACCTCCAAAGAAACGATTCTCCCTGTGTGAGTGAG
The DNA here is from genome assembly GCF_002910315.2 of Salvelinus sp. IW2-2015. Classification (NCBI taxonomy): domain Eukaryota; kingdom Metazoa; phylum Chordata; class Actinopteri; order Salmoniformes; family Salmonidae; genus Salvelinus; species Salvelinus sp. IW2-2015. Next base: position 42,076,982 of record NC_036863.1, on the reverse strand, counting down.
TGCCGCACTAAAGCGTATTTCTTCTAGCTCGTTGAGTGAGAACCTTTTGGGAGGACGAAGCAAAGAGAGAGCGATGGAGAGCGGCCAGCTATAGTCCCATGGTGTGAGGAGCGAAGGAGCCCTGGAGGAGTCCTCTCGACTTTCCGTCAGAGAGCCTTACTGGAAGGACGAGGAGGAGGGAAGAGGGGGTGCTTTGCACTTCAATTAGAGACAGGTCGTTTGATCTGCTTCTGATTGCCCTTCCTCACTTAAAGCTTTATGTAAAGTAGTCAAAATGCTTAATTAATGATCAGTGATTTCTTTAATGAAAAGACAATTGCTGTAGAGGGCTATTTGATCAGTGGAATTAAAATGGAAAATTTGCATTATTTTCATTATAAAACATAGGATTTGATTAACACTAACAAGGAGAGGGGAATCAAACAAGGAGTTGTGACCTTGACTTGTGGGGCAGGTGCATGTATTTTTYTCTTCCACGCTCACTCTTTTTCTTCGAGCGTAATCCATAACAGCAGATCCATGTCAATTAAGAATATTGGTCTCTGGGATGAAATATGAGCGGAATCCTGGATCGATGTCACTTAACCTCTCTGCAGAGGAATTGTTTGGACAGATCTTGCCACTGTAGCCCTGAACGATTGCCTGTCATCAATACACGGTGTTGGAACACAGCCTGGTTTCTACCTGCACAAGGCTCTCCTCAGGTTAGCGTTCTACTCCAGTATTGACAAGTAAACCAAAGCTGTTTTCGCATGTTCCCCATCTCTCAGATGTCTTCCTCGGGGTCACCGGCCCGCGTGTGAAGAGATGGTGATGATGCTGTGACGGAAACACAAGCTGGGAGAAATACAAAGTCTGTTCCCACCTGACAGCTTCAAATCAATACAGGAGAAATCAATAATCAAATGCATTGAAATTAGCTGAGATACACGGTGTATGCGCCAAAGTTGTCAGCAGCGGCGACTGACAATATGGGAATTGACAAGCACTCCCCACTTGGTACACCCAGTCATTTCAACATGGACATTTGGGTAATATTTTTTGTTTGAGATTTTGATCAATGAGATTTCAACCTTTATTTACACACTCAAAAAGACAGCCAGAGGTTTTTGGAATTCCCAATGTGTTATTACTGCGCTTTAAAACCGTTTAAAAGCACAACAAAGTTCAAACGGGAACACAATGTCAGATATTCTGCATTTTATACAACAGCTTAATGTGTTATCGGTTTGCTTCATCTAATAGCCGAACCAAATGGCCTGGATTGTGGTTGAGATTACATTAAAAGTACAAAAGTGCAAGTGATCAATGCTGTTCATGATTCTGGCAATTGTGAAGAGCTCCACAGACCTTTGCATGCTATCTTGAACATCAACACTTTCTGTGATTACATAAGAAGACATACATAGTTACAGTACACTCAAAATGTAGCCATGGAAGTGTTTACAGTATTTATTCAACTTTAAAATGTGTAACATAAGTTTGTAAGATATCCTTAAATGTATTACAAAAGTCATATTTAATTATCTTTGGTTGATAACGCAACCAAATATCCACATTTGAAGAAGATCTAATGCTTGGATAGTTTCACCTGAGACACTGGCTTAGTCCTGTTGTTGGTTTAGTTAGAGACGTGAATCCAACATATAAACTGTTAACTTATCGAGATGCTATTAGGCTATGCACTGTATTGCAAAAGTGATGTTGAATTGTGTTTGGTTGTCAATTCAACCAAATATCAACATTTGAAGAATATATATATTTTGTGCCACTGACTTAGGGCTCTATTCAATCCGTAGCGCAGAAAATCCACTTTATAGCGCGATTGACAGTTAAAGGCAATGTTCCCACAGTTGCGGAGACTACATTCACGGTGAACTCTGTATATGTCGGCKCAATCGGAAACGCCCCTCAAATCTGAACGTGTATCTTCAGTGATACGGGTTTAAGTGAAGTTTGATTTGATTAATTCTATAACTTGGATTTTTTGGTTGAGATGGAGACGTAACTAAAGCTTGAAACCCTATAGCCCTATATGTATTGTCTATTTTAAGTTGAACCCTGCTTTGAATTGTTGATGACTTCACAAATACTACATATACAGTTGAAGTCGGAAGTTTACATACACCTTAGCCAAATACATTCACACTCAGTTTTTCACAATTCCTGACATTTAATCCTWGTAAAAATTCCCTGTYTTAGATCAGTTTGGATCACCACTTTATTTTAAGAATGTGAAATGTCAGAATAATAGCAGAGAGAATGATTTATTTCAGCTTTTATTTCTTTCATCACATTCCCAGTGGGTCAGAGGTTTACATACACTCATTTAGTGTTTAGTAGCATTGCCTTTAAATTGTTTAACTTGGGTCAAATGTTTCGGGTAGCCTTCCACAAGCTTCCCACAAAAGAAGGTGGGTGAATTTTGGCCCATTCCTCCTGACAGAGCTGGTGTAACTGAGTCAGATTTGTAGGCCTCCTTGCTCGCACACACTTTTTCAGTTCTGCCCACAAATTTTCTATAGGATTGTGGTCAGGAGTTTGTGATGGCCACACCAATACATTGACTTTGTTGTCCTTAAGCCATTTTGCCACAACTTTGGAAGTATGCTTGAGGTCATTGTCCATTTGGAAGACCCATTCGCGACCAAGCTTTAACTTCCTAACTGATGTCTTGAGATGTTGCTTCAATATATCCACATAATTTTCCTCCTCATGATGCCATCTATTTTGTGAAGTGCACCAGTCCCTCCTGCAGCAAAGCATCCCTACAACATGATGCTGCCACCCCCGTGCTTCACAGTTGGGATGGTGTTCTTCGGCTTGCAAGCATCCCCCTTTTCCCTCCAAATATAACGATGGTCATTATGACCAAACAGTTCTAATATGTAATATGTACTAAAGCACAGGCTTTCACCCGAAAGCTGGTCTGTTTCATCAGACCAAAGGACATTTCTCCAAAAAGTACGATYTTTGTCCCCATGTGCAGTTGCAAACCGTAGTCTGGCTTTTTTATGGAGGTTTTGGAGCAGTGGCTTCTTCCTTGCTGAGCGGCCTTTCAGGTTATGTCAATATAGGACTTGTTTTACTGTGGATATAGATAATTTTGTACCTGTTTCCTCCAGCATCTTCACAAGGTCCTTTGCTGTTGTTCTGGGATTGATTTGCACTTTTCGCACCAAAGTACGTTAATCTCTAGGAGACAGAACGCGTCTCCTTCCTTAGCGGTATGACGGCTGCGTGGTCCCATGGTGTTTAAACTTGCGTACTATTGTTTGTACAGATGAATGTGGTACCTTCAGGCGGTTGGAAATTGCTCCCAAGGATGAACCAGACTTGTGGAGGTCTACAATTTGTGGAGGTCTTGGCTGATTTCTTTTGATTTTCCCATGAGGTCAAGCAAAGAGGCACTGAGTTTGAAGGTAGGCCTTGAAATACATCCACAGGTACACCTCCAATTGACTCAAATTATGTCAATTAGCCTATCAGAAGCTTCTAATGAAGAAGCTTCTAATGAAGCCATGACATCATTTTCTGGAATTTTCCAAACTGTTTAAAGGCACAGTCAACTAAATGTATGTAAACTTCTGACCCACTAGAATTGTGATACAGTGAATTATAAGTGAAATAATCTGTCTGTAAACAATTTTTTGAGAAATTACTTGTGTCATGCGGAAAGTAACTGACTTGCCAAAACTATAGTTTGTTAACAAGAAATTTGTGGATTGGTTGAAAAATGAGTTTTAATGACTCCAACCTAAGTGTATGTAAACTTCCGACTTCAACTGTAGGCCAAATAGTATCATTGATCATATAGGACTTATTAAGTATGGTTACATTTAATTTGCTCTCTTAAACCTACCCTTTGGAATGACTTCGATAGCAACAGTGAATCTATTTAGGTATTAAGAGATCTCACAATAATCATTGTCACAATAGCATATTGGTAGAAGTCAGTGACAAATATCTAAGCTGGGCATGGTTAAAACCTTGGAGGAGAGACCAAATGGATGAATAGACAGAATAGATTAACTCTCCAGTAGGAGATGCTACCCAGCCTATATATTTTTTATGATAGTGGATATRACGTTGAAGATCGGATGTTGTTTCAAAAGGTACAAATTCAACATATTTTATACGAGGTTTGTGTATGTTGAAAATGGGTTACCATGACGACATAAACCTGTGGTTGAAATGTCACCCCCAAAACAACAGTTGATGACTTCTTGCAAATCAAATGTATTTTCTGCATAGCTTCCACGTCACAATACCTTGACAAATTACACTGAAGAAAGATATAAATGCAACATGCAACAATTTCAAAGATTTTTACTGAGTTACAGTTCATATAAGGAAATCAGTCAATTKAAATAAATTAATGAGGCCCTAATCTATGGATTTCACATGACTAGGAATACAGATTTCTCTGTTGGTCACAGATACCTTAAAAACAAGGTAGGGCGTGGATCAGAAAACCAGTCAGTATCTGGTGTGACCACCATTTGCTTCATGCAAACATATCTCCTTCACATAGAGTTGAATCAGACTGTTGATCGTGGCCTGTGGAATGTTTTCCCACTTCTCTTCAATAACTGTGCAAAGTTTCTGGATATTGGTGGGAACTGGAACACGCTGTCGTATACGACAATCCAGAGCATCCCAAACATGTTCAATGGGTGGCACGTCTGGTGAGTATGCAGGCCTTGGAAGAACTGGGACATGTTCAGCTTCCAGGAATTGTGTACAGACCCTTGAGACATGGGGCCGTGCACTATCATGCTGAAACATGAGATGATTGCGGGATGATTGGCACGACAATGGGCCTCAGGATCTCGTCACTGTATCTCTGTGCATTCAAATTGCCATAGATAAAATGCAATTGTGTTCATTGTCCGTAGCTTATGCCTGCCCATACCAACACCCCACCTCCACCATGGGGCACTCTGTTCACAACGTTGACATCAGCAAACCGCATCGCCCACACGACACCATACACGCTGTCTGCCATCTGCCCGGTACAGCTGAAACCGGGATTCATCCGTGAAGGGCACACTTCTCCAGCATGCCGGTGGCCATCGAAGGTGAGCATTTGCCCACTGAACTCAGTTACGAAGCCAAACTGCAGTCAGGTCAAGACCCTGGTGAGGACGATGAGCACGCAGATGAGCTTCCCTGAGACGATTTCTGACCGAAATTCTTTGGTTGTGTRAACCCACAGTTTCTTCAGCTGTCCGGGTGGCTGGTCTCAGCCGAACCCGCAGGTGAAGTGGCCAGATGTGGAGGTCCTGGGCTGGTGTGGTTACACGTGGTCTGCGATAGTGAGGCTGATTGGACAAACTGCCAAATTCTCTAAAACAACGTTGGAGGTGGCTTTTGGTAGAGAAAGGAACATAAAATTATCTGGCAACAGCTCTGGTGGACATTCCTGCAGTCAGCATGCCAATTACACAATCCCTTAAAACTTGAGACATCTATGGCATTGTGTTGTGTGACGAAACTGCACATTTTAGAGTGGMCTTTTGTGGTCCCYAACACAAGGTGCATCTGTGTAACGATCATGCTGTTTAATCAGCTTCTTGATATGCCACACATGTCAGGTAGATGGATTATCTTAGCAAAGTASAAATGCTCACTAACTGGGATGTAAACAAATTTGTGCACAAAMTTTGAGAGAAATAAGCTTTTGGTGCATATGGAAAATTTCAGGGATCTCTTATTTCAGCTCATGAAACACTTTACATGTTGTGTTKATATTTTTGTTCAGTGTACATTGAAACAACGTTAACTCAACCAGTTTGTACCCAGTGGGTCATATCTACTTTATTGTTGACAAAAATCCCAGCCTTATTGACAAGTTCTGAAATTAGATTGGAATTACGGCAAAGGCAGCATTGGAATCTCAATGTAATTATATAACTTGTCAATCCGTCCTCAAAACAAGATAAAGCATGCGTAAATAATGATCAAGAACATGTTTTGCCTCACTAATTCTCCTCCCGTTGGTGCCATGCCTACCCAGTCTCCACCATGAGATAATGGTTCATAGTGGAATGAGAGAGATGGACTTTGGCAAAGGGAAATGGTTTAATTGGATGCATTGGCACATGTTATATCCTCCAACCAGCCAGCGCCACACCACAGCTGTCTCAGCTGTCTCCCTGCTGGTCTGGTGTGGGCCTGGGGGACGGAGGAGAGATCAGATGGTCTTCAGTCATTGCTGGGGAGAAATAAGTCCCATGAGACTTCACCATTCAGAGACTGTACAACAATTCAGCACAAGTGTCTGTGGCTGGTTTGTGGTGCGATATTTGCAGCGGGCGGATAGGGGCGGATTGTTTTCCCACACCCACAATGTCATGTGTTCCTTATATTTTCTGCTCACACACACAAACCAACGGACATGTACACACACACCACACACACACACACACACACCACACACACACACACACCACACACACACACACCACACACACACACACACACACACACACACACACACACACACACCACACACACAAACACACCACCACACACACACACACACACACACACACAACTATAGACATAAAGGTAAAACAATACCAAACCACCCGTTGTTTTTGTCATGCCATTGAAAAAATTTTAGCACTAAATTGAGGCCATTTAACTTTAAAAAACACAAGCAGATAAAGCTTTGAAAAGCAGCCCACTGAAGGGCCTGTCTACAGGGTGTCTTTGGAACTAATGATTACCTTCAGGCACCTTAAAAAACAGCCAGTAAATTTCATTACTAGACGGAATAGTGAATAATAGGTGTGTGGGTTTTGAAGAGAAAGCAGTCTAGAAATGTTTCCCCTCTAGTTACCCCCCCCCCCCCCCCCCCAAGAAGTGAGTAGATGAGGTAATGGAGGAACTGTTTACTGTAGTTTGTTTATCCATTTGGAGCAGACAAACATCCCCACGTTAATGATTTACAGATTAGATCTCAACTACAAACGGGAGGGTGACTGCATTATAATAACGCTGTTGATAGAAATGTCTCTTCCACATTAGAGACTGTCAAAATGGCCGGATGGGGATTTGTAAAATAATGACGTGTTTAGGTCATTCCTCTGTGTGTGTCTTTGCCTGTACATGTTGTGTGTTGAGAATGACTGAATTCAAGTTTCAGTTATGAGAGGTGAGGTCGAGAATGGCAAAGGGCACCTGAAGTGTGCTAATGTTCACTTTTTTTYTCTCTCACTTGAACCAGTCCAGGCTATTTTTACTGGGTCGGCCCTCGTATGGGGAACGCCATGTAATGAAGCATGGAGCCAGAATTGGGCTACACCACAGCAGGAAAATGTCAAGTCGCATCTCGCTGCTCTCAGAAGCATGAATCACACACTGTAGACCTACTATTTCCCAGAGAACACACACGCACACACACCTTTACACACCGAGTTGGAAAAGGGACAGGGGAGAAGAGTTTGACCTTTCTCGTTTTTTTTTTACCTTTGCTTGCAAAAAAAAGAGATTACACTCCAGACATGGGCCTATGACAGTACATCTACAGTATGTATGATGTTGCCCTCTTGTTTTAGTCAGTGTGTGTGTGCGCGCACGTGCCTACGTGCGTGCGTGTGTGAAGTGTCCAAGTAAAATATTTCTCTTCGCAAGTTTATGTTGCACATTTTATTTGTTTTTCTATAGTGTGTGTGTGTGCAGGTGTGTGTACGTGTGTGTAGGTCTCTGTACACTGGAGCGATCTGGGAGCGTGAAGAACGACTTGGCCTGCACTTYTCTGTTATACATTCTCACAAAGAGCTGATATGACGGGACAGCGGGCTGGAACGGCCCCTGGTTCCCAGTGCGTTGTATGCGGCTGTCACCCTGTGATAAATGACATCATCACCACAAAACCAAACAGCAMCAACACTCTCCAACCAGCCTTCCCACCATATTAACACGTGTTTATTCCTGCTCTGCCACTCAGTAGATGGGAATGGTTTGAACAAGCCTGCTGGCCCGGCGGAGATGTCTGCAGGCGATAACGCTCTGGTCAGCAGCTCTGGAGAAGAGAGGGCTTTCCTCTCTCCGCTCTGTTCGCTCCTCTAAGGCCTGGCTGGATATCCTGCCTGGAGTGTTTTTACTGGGAGAGAGGAAGTGCTAGACCCTTGAGATTTAGCCAGTGAGGGACTCTTCTTCAGATGGCACAAATATTTAGCTGTCACACCTAAACGCCTTGGTTATGGACTACACTTGTTTTCTTGATATCATCAGCATATTGTATACCTCAGAGTGGGTAACTGATGAGGATTCAACATTGACCACCATGCTATACGGTTCAGGTACATAGCTACTGTAAGTGTGTGTATTGAAAATGATGTTAACCGGTTCACCACATTTTGTCTATCTTTTGTCTCTGTGGACCTTTCCTGCTTTATCTAAACGTCTTTCCAGACATCCTGCAACTTTTTCTTCCAGGCGAGGCTTTTTTGGCAGGAAGTATGATCATTACGAGGAGAGAGCTGTCTGTCTTTCTGTCAGTCTGTCTGTCAGTCAGTTCAGCGGGAGACAGTGACTTTCGCCCTCCGGCATGCACGAAAACCCAAAGATATATTACAAATCGAAACTGATTTGCATGATCGCATCATCAGACGAAATCCCAATCAACTATGGAACATGAGACGTAGCATCATTCGAAATATGGTGCCAAAGAGGACACTAATCCTGCCCAGTCCACACGGTTTTCCAGAACTGATTCAGTCCTGACAATTGATGGATGGTCTTGGTTTGCATTCACTGTGGAGACGAACTGGTTGGTTCGAGAGATTAAACAGCGGACAATAAGGAGATAGCTGAAACGTTCACAAGCAAAGCCCACATAGCCTTGCAGTGTTGCCTTCCTCTTCATGTCATGTAATAAACTCATCACCTATCCACATCGCAGCCTTCAATTATTACTGTATCACAACTGATTAGTGTCCATACCTTTATGGAGGCTGTGCAAGATCAATTAAAACACAGTTTTTGTTTAAGTTCAATTTATTGCACCGAAGAAAATAAAATATATATAAAAAATGTAAAAAGTGTGCAGGTGTGGTTGGAAGCCGAAGGGCTTATATGAAAACCACACCACAAAAAAACAATATACAATACATAAGTGCACAAATTAAAAAACGTTTGTTAAAACAGATAACAAAACCTACTAATTATAAATGTATACATGAATTGATCAGTAATCACAAAAATAAAAAAAATGTTTGGTTTAAATGCGTGTGTGAGAGTTAGTCCATATGGAGGAGATTACTGAGTAGTTTGGTTCATCAGGCTGACCCCCAGTCTTCGCTTGAAGTTATTGAGGGATGGTGATGAAATAGGACTACTTGGATCATGCATTGGAATACATTGGCTCCTATTTGATCAGTGGTGGAATTGCAGTCTGTCCCTACTTAGTGAGGGAGCTACATGGGGAAGCAGCTTGACGGTGGGTCCCACTCTGGATGTGGAATGGGGGTTGGCGTCTGCACATATGTCTCCCCAACAACCCAGCATTGTGCTTTCCCCCCCATCTGCTGATGCTGTGTGTCTGGCAGACTTCATCTATTATTGATCAGCTCCTGAGGAGGCTGCTTGCCCAGTGGAACAGGCCCCAACTAGAATGGCCACAGAGGCCCATGTCCGCTCATCATCCCTGCTATTGGAACTCTCCCTCGCCTCCTCCTTACTCATCGCTCATTGAGACTCAGTTTGCAGGACCAAGAGAGAGCGGCCATCAACTACAATGAGTACAATACAGAGGAGACAACCCAATGTGGACCACCTAACCACAACCTCCCTCTCTCTCCCTCTTCCTCCGTTCCCTCAGAGTCAAATGAAAGGAGGGCAGGGGTGTGAGCAAGGTTCTGATCTCATTGCTCTGTCCTGTGATCTCGGAGATGAAAACATGCGATGGCATGTCCACAGAACATACAGAAGTCAATGAGTGATGAGTAAACAGCATGTGGGGGTGGGAACCCCCATAATTAGCGGGTGGCATATGCCAGGGCTGTCAGGCAGTGTTTCATTAACGCCTATCTGCCATCTGTCCCTGAGGAGCGGTGGACAGCGTCTGCCCCGCCCGGCCGTCGCCCCCACCACAACTTGGCTGAGGACCCCTCCAGGTCCCCGAACTAATGCCTGTGACGAGCTGTACAGTTCAAATATTACTTGTTTAACGCCAAGGGACTTTAGAAACGGACAAAGATGGTCCCAAATCATTTCCCATACTCTGCTTTGCACTGTTGATCTGCCGTAAGGTCTATCAGACCGGAAGGTGATGCTTTCTCTTACTTTCTCACCCCAGTTCATCCACATTTGGGGTTTTACGAAACAACAAAATGATAAGAAACAATATGGTTCCTTGATAATAGTTCTGGAGCCATGTGTTTGGCTTGTTAATGACACAGACAACGCATTAGCCCACCATTACATTTCCATGAACTCCACTCCACCTTCCCAATCGACTCCAACGCAGGACTGTTTCCAAAGACTTTCCTGCCCTCAGACTAATCATGGAAAATGCATTAAGAGCTCTCAAGCAGCTTTCTCACGAGATGTATAAAAATACACGTTACAGAGACGGGGGAGGAGGACGATGCTGCGCGCACTGATTTGGCCCAAGAACACTTCCTCTCCGGAGGCACACGAGATGATTTCATGTGCAGCCATTCCAAATATATAAAAATATATTTGGAGAGAAGGCTATTTGAAGGGGGGGGGAAATCTTCAGTAAACAACGTGATGTCTGAGAGAACGACATGTGACAGCTGTCCCTTGAGAGAACCAGCAGCAAAGTAGCAGGGGACAGTTTGTGTTCTGTCCAAGGTAAAGCCACTGCTACTAATATCCGCATCATCCTCTCACCTTTCTCATATGGGCCATGAGTATGGAAGGATGATGATGGTTGAATGGCACATCCATCTCTATTTCTGATTCTTGAACGATATTACAACTCAGCCGTCATCTTTGTGACCGGTGCTAAAGAAAACATTGCAGGGCACCCTATGCAATGACATGTTATCTTCAGGGCCATTTGAGGAGGTGTACATATTMCAGGCTATTGTTCTTGGATGCTCAGTTTCTGCTTTGACTACGTCCACACCATCCGTTTGACTGGAGTATGGGAGTGGATGGGGTGGGGCTTTCCAAAACAAGCGTTTGATGACAAAACGAGGAGCAGACGCTGTGCCTCCAATAAGTGTCTCCTTCCATTTTTAGCACGGTGCCAAACCCATGACAAAATATTGTCCTTAGTTTATTCAGATGACTTCCTTCTTCTAGATAACAGAAGAAGGAAGTGGATTTAAAAGGGCATGCCTGGAGTACAAACAAGTCTCTCAGAAGTAAGTTACAGTTTTAGCGTTATACATGGTCATAAGTCAAAAAGCAGGGATTTGACATATTCTGTCCCAGTTGGAGAGTGGGAATCAAGGTGAGTCTATTTTCATCACAGGAGGTTGGTGGCACCTTAATTGGGTAGGACGGGCTCATAGTAATGGCTAGAATGGAATCAATGGAATGGTATCGCACTCATAAAACACCTGGTTTCCATGTGTTTGATACCATTCTCTTGGAGGACCTGAGCCCTAGGATCATGCCTCAGGACTACCTGGCATGATGACTCCTTGTTGTCCCCAGTCCACCTGGCCGTGCTGCTGCTCCAGTTTCAACTGTTCTGCCTGCGGCTATGGAACAGTGACCTGTTCACTGTGATTACTATTATTTGACCATGCTGGTCATTTATGAACATTTGAACATCTTGGCCATGTTCTGTTATAATCTCCACCTGGCACAGCCAGAAGAGGACTGGCCACCCCTCATAGCCTGGTTCCTCTCTAGGTTTCTTCCTAGGTTTTGGCCTTTCTAGGGAGTTTTNTTATTTGACCATGCTGGTCATTTATGAACATTTGAACATCTTGGCCATGTTCTGTTATAATCTCCACCCGGCACAGCCAGAAGAGGACTGGCCACCCCTCATAGCCTGGTTCCTCTCTAGGTTTCTTCCTAGGTTTTGGCCTTTCTAGGGAGTTTTTCCTAGCCACCGTGCTTCTACACCTGCATTGCTTGCTGTTTGGGGTTTTAGGCTGGGTTTCTGTACAGCACTTTGATATATCAGCTGATGTAAGAAGGGCTATATAAATACATTTGATTAGATTTTTTGGATTTGATTCCATTGACTCCATTCCAGCCATTATTATGAGCCGTCCTCCCCTCAGCAGCCTCTATAGTAGAGCTGTACCACAGAAGTCCAAGTGTAGCCAGTAAGTAAAGGAATGGAGTGCTAAACCACACTGCATGAGCGTTTAACAGGGAATCATTTGGCAGGTTTCTTGACGAGAGTGCCCCTTGTGATCTTGTTTAGCTTTTTCTTCTTTTTTTTAATCATCAGACTAATTAAGATTTAGTGAGGTGCGCTGAGGATTAATAACCTACAACAGGGCAGTAAAACTCAAAACAATCCTGCCGCTTTCAAGACAGTCAGCAGTGGTGCCCCTTTGAAGTGCCATTTTACTGTACACATTCCCTTAACAAGACTCTGTAGTAAACCACGTGGAGGGAGCTTTTTTTTCAGCCTTTTGAAGTGGATGTGAGCAAATGGTGTCTGGCCAGTTTGGTAGACAATCCGTAGCTATGAACAATTTGTTTATACAGCCAGAATAATTTACTCTCCATAAACAACACAACAACATCAACAACAACAATAACAGAGGAGTCGCTAGGCAGGGCCAACGAACTGGAGTTTATTTTGCCATTGCCTTCACCTGTAGGCTACACTATTGTCCTATAGGACAGTGCCAGCACAAGTGGCAAATCCAGGAAGTAAAACAACACATTTAGTTCTACTTTTCTTTCCTTTCGATAAAGGCTCTCATGAAAAAATGAATATTCCAACTTTATCAACCAGCTCAATCATTTCTGGGGAAATGACACCAACAAATGGAGATGTTAATTTTGCTCCGCGACCACTAAATATCTGCAAAGGTCATCCATTAATAATGGGATAGGACTGTGGGGCACATGCCTGTCCCAGACCCAACAATATATTACACCATGTCTCACTGACCTGCTCCTTTGTTATCTCTGCTAATTACCCACGATGCCCTGCTCTCCACAGCCTACTCCACAGGCTCTGGCTTAGCTCTGGAAATGCTGACATCCTCACCATGCTAATCTTCCTCTTGAGTGGATATAGAACAAGTACATTTGTGTTTTCATTATATGTACAGTATATTACATGTATTTTCTGTGTRATGATGTCTTTCAACATTGTCAACACCGTCTGCTTGGATAGTGCAATTGTTATTTTATGTAGGGCAAGTGCAGCGTGTATTTGAAATGAAAATGAATGTAATGTAAAACACACAATGAAGTCCTTGTTTTCTTTTCATCTCAGAACAAATGTGAATGTATCTTTTTACGGTACTATTGAAGCTCGCATCTCTATGTCTGTCTATGTCACACTTCTTTCTCTAAAATCAAACTGGCCTTAGTGCTTCAGCTCATTCCTTTTGTACWTGGGCAATTCCACGGAAACAGAATGATGTTGAGACTCACATTTTTCACTTTAAAATGTATATGTCAAACGAAAACCAATGACTGCGAAGTCAAACACACCATACAACTCCATGCACAAGGCCAACTTTTAACAATTTCCACTGAACATTTTACAAAAACACATTTACTTGAAGAACAGTGCGGATGCAACGTTGGGTAACAGAATGACGGCAGCAACAGCACGAACCATCATTCTGCACTGTTCTTCAAGTAAATTTATCTTAGTAACATTTTCTGTGGAAATTGTTAAAAGTAGTCTTTGTATAACTTTGCAATCATTGATTGTTGTTGTTCGACATACATTTAAAGTGAAAAGTCTAAGAATCATTCTGTGGCTGTGTAAATGCCCACATACAATTCTGTTAAACCACACGTTTGTAAAGGAGAACGCAACTGGCGTCTGTTAAAAAATTCACTAGCCAGAGAGGGAACGTGTCTGTTCAGCAAAGAGTTGGGGACCGGATAAAAGCAATATGAACACATGTCACCAATGCACATTGAAAGGCTGCTAAATTGTGTTGGCAATGATGAATTTGCCTTAAATAAGTTATTTGTACAGTCTGTGAGAAAATGCCAAGCGAACAACATTTCCCGAATGGACTAACATGGGTACTGCAAGTTAGAGCTATTATTGTAAAAAGAATGATTACATTGAGTGTGATATTAATACAGAACACTCAGTGGGTATGTGTGTGAGAAGACAGAGAGAGGGAGGAGGGATAGCTGTGAGAATGTCAGTGTGTGTGTGTGTGTGTGTGTGTGTGTGTGTGTGTGTGTGTGTGTGTGTGTGTGTGTGTGCTTGTGGATGTGAATAATTCAAAAAAAGCTAGCTAAAAACATCCTTTTGTTTTGTCAAGAATGTATTTTTAATATAGGTACAATTTATTCTCTTCACTGCCTGTGACACCATCTAAAACCAACAAACCGGCACACTCGGTGCCACCCCCAGAACTATGCATGTGTGGGAAAACCTGTTTGGAAAAGTTTTTTAAAAACTTCCTGCCGTACTTCACCGAATGTGAATATTTCATGCTGATTAAAACTGCCCATCAAAAACCGAGTGTTCTTTTTATGCCACACTTTTTTTTCTTTCAGCAATATTCCCCTTTTCTTTTATGCAATGAAAACTATTTCAAATACAATACAACCCCTCACTGTCATTTTATTTGCTTCTGAGGAGGAAATAAAGGGTTTCACTTTGGCAAAGAGATGTTTGTTCTCTAAATTATTAATTCCCCTCCATTGGAGAGCATGGAGTGGTTCTAGTGTGTCTGATGTCAAAAGGGGAAATAAACGCAGAGTGCTTGAAAGACCGCTGTCTCGAGTGATTCTGAGCAGAGAGAGCGTTGGATTGCCGGTCAGGCTACGCTCTCTCCACAGCACCCTTTAGGCTCAAGTCAACCMGCATACCTCACTGTGGTTCAATTAGGCCTATCATATCCAATAGAATGATTTGTGTAACAATCTCACATATCCCCTGTAAAATTCACTCTGAGTTTCTATAGGAATACGAGACCTCTGGACTGAGAATAGGAGCACTACTGAACGTCCATGCTCTGCCTACAGTATAAGTCAAAATATTTTCATTGTCAGTGATCAATGATCAGACACGGGGCCCCAAAGGATGCAGTGATTTTGAGGTGTTTCTTTTTCACTGTGGGAGATGCACTGCCTATATAGCCAAGTTCATTCCTTCAAATCAAGTGTGCTCAATTTTTTTTCTTCCTTTTACAGGCAGTGTATCATAATGTTTAACAAGGTTGGAGTGTAGGCCTACCAGCCTAAAATGTATACCATAATTAAAGATAAACTAGAAAAACTATATTGCGACTAAAGACAACTTAATGATGTATCTTCAAATACTCTCCTTCCTATTTTAAACAGTGTACTTTACTGTAGGCCTATTCAATAAAGGGAGCAGTTGACTGAGAGAAAAAGATGGGAGGTTGCCAAACATTTTTTAGATGGCTTGTTGTACGGAGGCAATCTGAAGATTAAAAACATCTCTTGAATTACAATGAAACGCCACAAAATGAAATTAATGCAGTATTTTCATTAAAAGAATTGAGTCTTGGAGTGTTTCACTATCCATTAGATAAGGGGGTAGGGGAACACGAGAAAGTACCATGATGCTTGTGTCGGGTACGGCTTTTAGGCAAATACACAGCATCACACCGCGGCCCCGTGCAATTCAATCACACTTCCCTCGCCGAGGGGATGGTGAAGCTGCATACCAATGTGGGAATCTGGGGAAAAGTGTTGGAGCTGCCGAAAGAATAATTCAGTTATCCAACTAATATGCTACAATTGACTTGAGTTCACAAATACAGTAAGATTAATGTAATCTGTAAATTTGCCACAGGAAAAAGAAACAACCGCATAATGTAGACATATTTTATGGAAGATTCTAAGCTAAGTTTTTATATAGGCTACAGTTCAGGATATAATTTTGGGAATATTGCAACCTCAATTTGGATTTTATTTTGTTGTCAAAGTGAGCTACTTTTCAAAGGGCACAGGTAGCAGATCAAATCAAATCGTATTTGTCACATGCGCCAAATACAACAGGTGTCACCTTACAGTGAAATGCTTACTTCAAAGCCCTTAACCAACAATGCAGTTTTAAGAAAAATACCTAAAAAAAAGAAATAAAAGTTACAAATAATTAAAGAGCAGCAGTAAAATAACAACAGCAAGAGCGTACAGAGTCAATGTGCAGAGTCAATGTGCGGGGGCACCGGTTAGTCAAGGTAATTGAGTAAATACATACATGTAGGTAGAGTTATTAAATTGACTATGCATAGATAATAACAGAAAGGGGGAGGGGGGCAATGCAAATAGTCTGGGTAGCCATTTGATTAGATGTTCAGGAGTCTTATGGCTTGGGGGTAGCTGTTTAGAAGCCTCTTGGACCTAGACTTGGCGCTCCGGTACCGCTTGCCATGCGGTAACAGAGAGAACAGTCTATGTCTAGGGTGGCTGGAGTCTTTGACACTTTTTAGGACCTTCCTCTGACACCGCCTGGTATAGAGGTCCTGGTTGGCAGGAAGCTTGGCCCCGGTGATGTACTGGGCCGTACCCCTCCCATCTTCTCCAAAACTAACAGTGCATTTCCACACAACTCAATGAGGGCGATGAAACAACGGAGCCCCATTCATTTCCAATGGATGAAAGTGAAGTGGATGGAGAGACCATTGGGCGATGAGAGCATGGACGAGGGAGCGGAACAGGGCGAGACCAAAGTTGGGGAAAGCAGAACTTTATTCAAATCCCCTATTTGCGACGCTATTGACCAATGGAAGCTCACTATAGCTTCCATCCCCTACTGGATTGGCTGTTGATACCTAGCACTACCTAGCCTGCTTGCTAGCACTCACATGAGGGTGAAGCTAGCGTGGCTATCCGAATGATCGTGTTACGTGGAAATGCACTGGAAGGCTGTTGTTCACCTAAAGTATATCAGAAACACAGTTGCATCTGAAAAGCTTTGATTTGAAACGTCTTCAATAGAGAACAGCCGGCCCCATTAACATAGTCTACGATTAAGTAGTTTTAATAAATACAGTCACAAGCACCTCTCATTGCAGTACCAGATAAAGGGCTGGAAAAAGCTTTAATTTGTGAATGGTTTTTAATCAACCTCTTTCAGATGGTAAAATATTTTCCAACAATTATTTTGCTCTTTATTATATTTACCAAGTATGCATACTATGTGAATAAGGGAACCAAACCATCTTGATACTCCTACAATTGAATTCACAAACAAACCATTTAACCTCATAAGCAGACTGATTAAACCTTTTACCTCGACATCAAAGCATGAGTTTTAATTAAGCAAAATAATTCTTTGATAAAAGGAAACGCACCGGTCTATACCACAGTTTAACTGTACTTCATCATGAGATCCATTTGTTTTTATTTGATGAATATGAAGCGCTATAGGCTATATTCAAATAGAACGGCTCAATATTAAAGTCATAAAAAATAAGGGGCATAAGTTTTATTGAGCTTTTTTTTCTTCCTCGTTTTCTTTTCTCTTTCAATTTGAGCACCTTGTTGCCAGATGTTCATTATCATGGCACAGAAAAAAAAGATTAGGCAATTCACTCTCAACAAGGCCTGTTTTGGGAATCGAGAGATGAGGGGAGACGGATGTATGCATAGCCCAATGCCTAACCTAATGCTTAATAAGAGACCACGTTTATGAAAGAAATGCGTCGTAGAAGTACAGAAAACTACCATTAAGCGAACTTCTTGGAACACATGCTCCTTTGACCAGTAGGCTAGGCTACAAGATTTGTGTTATTAGTGTCCTCACAATTTTGGGGGGGCAAATAGTCACCAATGACTGCTACATTTTAATATAAAGTATAGCACTAATAATGTCGTTTTACTAAAATGTAGGCTATACATTAATTTCTCAACGATTTGTACAGCAGTAGGCCAAACAAATCAGTTCTCTGGCAATAGGCCTACATTGTCTATAATTAGGGCTGTACACACAAATGCAAAACATACTTACGTTGTACATTTAGATTAGGTTTTCACTGGATTTGAGTAACAATTGATTTCTGGGTTACATTTACGACTGCAAAATGTTGCGCCTTTCTCAAAATGTCAGTTTTTTAAACCGTATGGCGTTCCCTTAGAAAAAACGGACGAGCCCGCGAAAAGGATGCTGAACCCTCACGAGACGCACTTCGAGGTTGTCTTGAGCTGTCCCGCCACCGTGTGGAAATTTCAGGCAACTACCACGTTTTATTATTCTAATCTTCACGGTCTCTTTCTAATAAAATATTATTTAACACAAACTTACAAAAAGCGGTACTTCAAATCAAAATAAAACATATTGACAGTGATTCTAAAGTTCTGTTAAATTAATATCAAACTATATTTACTGGCAACACAATCTCCACACAGCAATCCACTTTGCTTTGGATGGACCCAATGACCCAGCAAAAACAAAACTGTCACAGACTGGACACGGCAGACATTATAACATTGTTTAAAAAGTGATTATTTTTATGAAAGTTCAAACATGATGTATATCCAAAGTATTTTGGTTGTGATAAAAGGGAGCCATGTTTTAAAAAATCACTTGAGCAAAACAGGATAAAGGCCTGAACAGTTTTAAACTGAATTTATGTGCATGGAGGCCACATAAAGTTTGTGAGGTATTCAGAAGTTGCAGTTCAAAGGACTGTACAAAACACAATATTTTGCCTTTCATTCTCATCAGCTTGTTGCCTTTAATTAGCTAGTAGTTGTTAATAAGCCATACTTTGAGACCTTTAACTCATGTAAAACAAATTCATGCAGCACAGTAAATTGGTCTGCAATGTAGGTCCCATAATAAACACAATTACAAACTATATTTTGTAAGAACCTTTAAAATAAAAATGTTTGATCTTTAATGAGCCTTCTCAGCTCCCTTTTAATATTGCTAAGTATGATGAAGCACACAAATTAGTACTTGATATATGGTACACAAACAAGTTTAATTAATGGCTCTGCTTTTAACTACAGGCACCAACCTAAATATTCTGCAGATCGTCTTACTCTCTCATTCTCTTTGCCTGTATTCGTTCTCTGTTCTTATCTAATGCAGCTTCCGTCCCCTAAGGTAGCCCCTTACAAAACAAAAGCCTATGTTATAAGCTAATTCCAAAAACTTTTAGTAAGTCCCTTTTAGATGCATGTTAATGTTTGTTGGCTAAATTTGTAGGCCTTAATTTGCCTTAACCGTCTCCAGACGGTGTTGTAGAGACACTGCATTCTTTTCAATGTTCAATGATCTCCCATCTTAAGGTGAAGGATATTCATGAAAACAAAAAAGGCATACAATCTGAGTTTAGTAACCATAGTACACTTGTTTTATACTTATAATAATCCAAAATATGAGGTTGTATTACTCAATTGCTTGTTTTTATTGTCATTTCAGTCTTTGTAAACAATCAATGTATAGCTTCAAAATACCTGTACTGTCCATCCTTGCACCCAGAGCACTGTGAAGAATTTCAGTAATTTGATTGTCCAGGGATTTGTCCATGAATTTGAGTGACACCTAGCCTCTTTTAGAATCTGAGAGTGAAATAATTACACATTAGTTTCTAACATGTAGGCTCAGCATTCCAGAACATTCCCATCCCAAATTACATGTCGAACAAACTTCATTTCAACTTACTTTACCTGTTGTCCGCTGATTTTGTCCCTATGTCGGAGGTAATCTGATACAAAATATCCACAGGGAAGTGTTATCAACACTACATTCAGTATGCTGGTTTGTATATCGGTTTGTATTTCCGTTTTTATTTTTAATACTGATTCATTTCGCATGTGACAAACACTTGCACAATATGGCCGAACCCAACCGAACCACAGACCGAACAGCAAACACTTCCAGCTGATTGCTAGGAAACGTGCTTCGGTCGACTACGTTTGGTTACATTCAGCTATTGTTAACATATTGTGAATCACATGCAACGCATCAAGACATTGAAAATACAGGAGACAGAACCTACCGGAGCCACAAAAATTCGGGGAAACAACACTTTCCTGTAAATACCCTACAGTGCCTTCAGAAAGTATTCACACTCCTTGAGATTTTCCCCCAAAAATTGTGTTACAAAGTGGTATTAAAATGGATTTAATTGTAATTTTTGGTCAACAATCTACACAAAATACTCTGGAATGTAAAAGTGGGGGAAAAGATCTAACATTTATAAAAGACTTTATGGAAAAATGAAACACTAATACATCTTGATTAGATAAGTATTCACTCCACTGAGATAATACATGTTAGAAACACCTTTGGTGGCGATTACAGCCGTGAGTCTTTCTGGGTAAGTCTCTAAGAGCTTTGCACACCTAAATTGTATAATATTTTCACATTATTGTTTTTAAAATTCTTCAAGCTCTGTCAAGTTGGTTGTTGATCATTGCTAGAAAGCCATTTTCAAGTCTTGCCATAGATTTTCGAGCCAATTTAAGTCAAAACTGTAACTAGGCCACTCAGGAACATTCAATGTCGTTTTGGTATGCAACTCCAGTGTATATTTGGCCTTGTGTTTTAGATTATTGTCCTGCTGAAAGGTGAATTTCAAATCAAATCAAAGTTTATTTGTCACGTACGCCAAATGCAACAGGTGTAGACCTTACAGTGAAATGCTTACTTACAGGCTCTAACCAATGGTGTGGAAGAAAAAGGTATGTGTGTGTGTAGCTAAGTAAGTAAAGAAATAAAACAACAGTAAAAAGACATTTGAAAAAAGAGTAGCAAAGCTATATACAGACACCTGTTAGTCAGGCTTATTGAGGTAGTATGACATGTGAGATACGTAGTATCGTTAAAGTGACTATGCATACAGTGGGGAGAACAAGTATTTGATACACTGCCGATTTTGCAGGTTTTCCTACTTACAAAGCATGTAGAGGTCTGTAATTTTTATCATAGGTACACTTCAACTGTGAGAGACGCCTACCAAAATCCAGAAAATCACATTGTATGATTTTTAAGTAATTAATTTGCATTTTATTGCATGACATAAGTATTTGATACATCAGAAAAGCAGAACTTAATATTTGGACAGAAACCTTTGTTTGCAATTACAGTGTCACGATCGTCGTAACTTTGGATAGAGGACCAAGGCGCAGCGTGATAGAACGACATCTTCTTTTATTTATGAAGACGAACAAAACGAACAAAAACAACAAACAGACGACCGTGAAGCTATTCAAACAAGTAGTGCTGACACTAAACACTACACATAGACAATTCCCCACAATAGCCTACTGCCTATGGCTGCCTTAAATATGGCTCCCAATCAGAGACAATGCATGACAGCTGTCTCTGATTGAGAACCATTCAGGCAACCAATGATACTTACCTAGACACCTACACTCAACACAAACCCATACACTCTACCAACCCCCTATACCATACAACCACCCAATACAAGACAAATACACACAAACATCCCCCTGTCACACCCTGACCTAACCAAAATATTACAGAAAACAAAGATAACTAAGGCCAGGGCGTGACATACAGAGATCATACGTTTCCTGTAGTTCTTGACCAGGTTTGCACACACTGCAGCAGGGATTTTGGCCCACTCCTCCATACAGACCTTCTCCAGATCTTCAGGTTTCGGGCTGTCGCGGCAATACGAGCTTTCAGCTCCCTCAAAGATTTTCTATTGGGTTCAGGTCTGGAGACTGGCTAGGCCACTCCAGGACCTTGAGATGCTTCTTACGGAGCCACTCCTTAGTTGCCCTGGCTGTGTGTTTCTGGGTCGTTGTCATGCTGGAAGACCCAGCCACGACCCATCTTTCAATGCTCTTACTGAGGGAAGGAGGTTGTTGGCCAAGATCTTGCGATACATGGCCCATCCATCCTCCCCTCAATACGGTGCAGTCGTCCTGTCCCCTTTGCAGAAAAGCAAAAGCCTCCTTGCTTCACGGTTGGGAGGGTGTTCTTGGGTTGTACTCATCCTTCTTCTTCCTCCAAACACGGCGAGTGGAGTTTAGACCAAAAAGCTCTATTTTTGTCTCATCAGACCACATGACCTTCTCCCATTCCTCCTCTGGGATCATCCAGATGATCATTGGCAAACTCAGACGGGCCTGGACATGCGCTGGCTTGAGCAGGGGACCTTGCGTGCGCTGCAGGATTTTAATCCATAACGGCGTAGTGTGTTACTAATGGCTTTCTTTGAGACTGCGGTCCCAGCTCTCTTCAGGTCATTGACCAGGTCCTGCCGTGTAGTTCTGGGCTGATCCCTCACCTTCCTCATGATCATTGATGATGCCCCACGAGGTGAGATCTTGCATGGAGCCCCAGACCGAGGGTGATTGACCGTCATCTTGAACTTCTTCCATTTTCTAATAATTGCGCCAACAGTTGTTGCCTTCTCACCAAGCTGCTTGCCTATTGTCCCTGTAGCCCATCGCAGCCTTGTGCCTTGTGCAGGTCTACGATTGTATCCCTTATTCCTTACATAGCTCTCTGGTCTTGGCCATTGTGGAGAGGTTGGAGTCTGTTTGATTGAGTTGTGTGGACAGGTGTCTTTTATACAGGTAACGAGTGGAGAACAGGAGGCTTCTAAAGAAAAACTAACAGGTCTGTGAGAGCCGGAATTCTTACTGGTTGTAGGTGATCAAATACTTATGTCATGCAATAAAATGCAAATTAATTACTTAAAAATCATACAATGTGATTTTCTGGATTACAGACCTCTACATGCTTTGTAAGTAGGAAAACCTGCAAAATCGGCAGTGTATCAAATACTTGTTCTCCCACTGTATATGATGAACAGAGTAGCAGAAGCGTAAAAAGAGGGGTTGGCAGGTGGTGGGACACAATGCAGATAGCCCGGTTAGCCAATGTGCGGGAGCACTGGTTGGTCGGGCCAATTAGGTAGTATGTACATGAATGTATAGTTAAGGTGACTATGCATATAAGATAAACAGAGAGTAGCAGCAGCGTAAAAGAGGGTTGGGGCACACAATGCAAATAGTCCGGTAACCACTTGGTTACCTGTTCAGGAGTCTTATGGCTTGGGGGTAAAAAATGTTGAGAGCCTTTTTGTCCTAGACTTGGCACTCCGGTACCGCTTGCCATGTGGTAGTAGAGAGAACAGTCTATGACAGGGGTGGCTGGGGTCTTTGACAATTTTTAGGGCCTTCCTCTGACACCGGCTGGTGTAGAGGTCCTGGATGGCAGGCAGCCATGATGTACTGGGCCGTACGCACTACCCTCTGAAGTGCCTTGCGTCGGAGGCCGAGCAATTGCCATACCAGGCAGTGATGCAACGGGTCAGGATGCCCTCGAAGTTGCAGCTGTAGAACCTTTTGAGGATCTCAGGACCCATTCCAAAAAATTTTAGTTTCCTGAGGGGAATAGGCTTTGTCGTGCCCTCTTTGCGACTGTCTTGGTGTGTTTGGACCAATCTAGTTTGTTGTTGATGTGGACACCAAGGAATTTGAAGCTCTCAACCTGCTACACTACAGCCCCGTCGATGAGAATGGGGACATGCTCGGTGCTCCTTTTCCTGTAGTCCACAATCATCTCCTTACTCTTGGTTACGTTGAGGGATAGGTTGTTATTCTATAGGCTGTCTCGTCGTTGTCGGTGATCAGGCCTACCACTGTTGTGTCGTCAGCAAACTTAATGATGGTGTTGGAGTCGTGCCTGGCCATGCAGTCGTGGGTGAACAGGGAGTACAGGAGGGGATTGAGCACGCACCCCTGGGGAGCTCCAGTGTTGAGGATCAGCAAGGCAGATGTGTTGCTACCTACCCTCACCACCTGGGGGCGGCCTGTCAGGAAGTCCAGGATCCAGTTGCAGAGGGAGGTGTTTAGTGCCAGGTTCCTTAGCTTGGTGATGAGCTTTGAGGGTACTATGGTGTTGAATGCTGAGCTGTAGTCAATGAACAGCATTCTCACATAGGTGTTCCTTTTGTCCAGATGGGAAATTTGTCTCCCAGTGTCTGCAGTAAAGAAGACTGAACCTGGTTTTCCTCTATGATTGTGCCTGTGCTTTTAGTTCATTTTTATCCTAAAAAAATACTCCCTAGTCCTTGCTGATGACAAGCATACCAATAACATTATGCATGAGGCCAATGGTGAATTTGACGCATTTGTTCTTTGCAACAAATGTGGCAAAGAAATTAACTTTTTGTCCTGACTAGAAAGAGTTATGTTTGGGGCAAATCCAACACAACACAAAACTGAGTACCACTCTTCATATTTTCAAGCATGGTGGTGACTGCATAGTGAAATCCCTGAGCGGTTTCCTTCAATGCCTGTATCTTTGTAGTGACTGTGTGTATTGATACACCATCCAAAATGTAATTTATAACTGCACCATGCTCAAAGGGATATTCAATGTCTGCTTCATTTTTTTACCCATCTACCAATGGGTGCCCTTCTTTGCGAACCATCGTAAAACCTCCCTGGTCTTTGTGGTTGAATCTGTACTTGACATTCACTGCTGGACTGAGGGACCTTACAGATAATTGTATGTGTGGGGTACAGAGATGAGGTAGTCATTTAAAAAATCATTTTAAACAAYGTTATTGCACACAGAGTCCATGGAATTACATTTTTACTCTTTAACAGATTTAGGCTTGCCATAATAAAGCGGTTGAATACTTATTGACTTTTCATTTTTAATTCATTCCACTTTGACATTATGGGTGTTGTGTGTAGATCAGTGACACAAAATCTAAATKTAATACATTTTAAATCCAGGCTGTAACACAACAAAATGTGGAAAAAGTCAAGGGGTGTGAATACTTGCTGAAGACACCCTATCTCCACCTCCTACCGCCAAAAGGACAGACAGCATGTGCAACCGCTGAAGTAAGTGTAAATATCATTTTAGCCATCTTTTTTAGGGCGACTTTGGTCAGACTGAAAGTCCATGGAATAACCATGGTAACAGTCTGATGTTTAGGCTAAGTGATACCCAGCCCCATCCCTCGGCTTTAGGTTACCAAATGAAGTGGTGGGGCTGCCATTGGGTTGACACACAAACTCRGGATTGTGGCTTTAACCCTGAGTTAAACACGCAATCTAAGGCCTACACACTGGTAGGCTACAATGATCTACTAATATTTTATACATACAGTGCATTCGTAAAGTACTCAGAACCCTTCACTTTTTCCACATTTTGTTATGTTACAGCCTTATTCCAAAATTGATTAAATAAAACATTTTCCTCATCAATCTACGCACAATAACCCATAATGACAGAACACAAATACCTTATTTACATACAGTTGAAGTCAGAAGTTWACATACACCTTAGCCAAATACATTTAAACTCCGTTTTTCACAATTTCTGACATTTAATCCTTGTAAAATTTCCCTGTCTTAGGTCAGTTAGGATCACCACTTTATTTTAAGAATGTGAAATGTCAGAATAATACTAGAGAGAATGATTTATTTCACCTTTTATTTCTTTCATCACATTCCCAGTTGGTCAGAATGTCAGAGTCGTGTGTATAGGTGGCAGGGAAGTCAGGCGCAGGAGAGTCAAACGGAGTGTAAATGGAGTCTTTTAATATATGTCCACTTAACATGCTCCAAACACTAATATGTACATACATAAAATAAACATGGGTATGAGGACCCGTCACGCACCTATACAACCATAAACAACACTGACATAAAACAATCTCTGACAAAGACATGAGGGGAAACAGAGGGTTAAATACACAACAGGCAATGAATGGGATTGAAATCAGGTGTGTGGGAAGACAAGACAAAACCAATGGAAAATGAAAAATGGATCAATGATGGCTAGAAGACCGGTGACGTCGACCGCCGAGCACCGCCCGAACAAGGAGAGGCAACGACTTCGGCAGAAGTCGTGACACAGAAGTTTATATACACTCAATTAGTATTTGGTAGGATTGCCTTTAAATTGTTTAACTTGGGTCAAATGTTTTGGGTAGCCTTCCACAAGCTTCCCACAATAAGTTGGGTGAATTTTGGCCCATTCCTCCTGACAGAGGTGGTGTAACTGAGTCAGGTTT
>NC_036863.1:42019563-42049385 GCF_002910315.2 Salvelinus sp. IW2-2015 | reverse complement strand
TAAGATTCATATGTAATGTGCCAAATTTATAAAATTCATTGGTCAATTCAGAAGGGGAGAGATAAACAGTTATTATAACTGGGCTAGCACTGCCTATCAGTCCACTGTCATTGGAATGTTCTATCCATAATATTTCTGGTGC
Organism: Salvelinus sp. IW2-2015; assembly: GCF_002910315.2. Lineage (NCBI taxonomy): Eukaryota > Metazoa > Chordata > Actinopteri > Salmoniformes > Salmonidae > Salvelinus > Salvelinus sp. IW2-2015. The sequence continues at coordinate 42,049,243 of NC_036863.1, read as the reverse complement.
CTGAGACAAAATAAACTGGGAGGCAGTGTCAGACCCCCACTCCTCCTGGGGGAGTAGTTCAATTTGCCTGGTTACTCATTGGTTTAATATCTCATCGTTTGACATATCAATAAAAACTCCATCAGGAATACAATAAATTGTAGCCTTAAGTTTAGTTAACAGAAAACCATGTTCAACATTCATTGGTTCTATTTATAGTTTTATTGGTTAGGGGTAAGTAAAGTCCCGTACAATGCTTTAACCTTATCATACCTCAAATTATCCATAAAGGGACCACTCTGAACATTCCTCAGAATACTTTGTCACCACTCACGTGGTATTATTATTTTTTCTTCTATTCTTACTTCATCAGATCATCATAATAACACATTATACTCAATATTATGTTACTTTATCTCTCGTAACCCATTATACACTTGTGTTACATCACAAATTCCTCATCTACACCAGTGTTCTATTCATACAGGGGTTTGAATATTCACTCTAATGTTCTATTTAACAGCATATTCGGGAATAATACTCTCTTCTTTCATATATCCATAGAGAATCCCTTTATAACATTATACATCTTTAGGTTTTCACCTTCACACTGCAGCAACGATCACAGCGCAGCAGCCCGAGAGGTACACATATYATGCTCTTAAKAAAGTCTCAGTGTCCGGGGGCATCTCAGACCGTATCCATCTCAGCTGTTACCCTTTGAAACTTTTCAATGGCTTTTCCTGTCAGWGCTCACTACCTGTAAACCGATGGGGTGTGGTGGACGGAATCCTAGATAACGTAATATATGGAAAAACTCAGCTCACAAAGAACTGATTGGGTTATCCATTATTTTCCCTATATAACTATACCTAGTTATTCACACCCACACCACTCCATGTGCATCTATGCACCACATGCGTCTTCAACGATTCTAGTCTCCCAGAGACAGTGGTCCCAAACCACTTCCTGATATCACCTTCCAACAGGACAACGACCCTTAAGCACACAGCCAAGAACACGCAGAAGTGGCTTTGGGACAAGTCTCTGAATGTCCTTGAGTGGCCCAGCCAGACCCCGGACTTGAACCCGATCATACGTCCCTGGAGAGACCTGAAAATAGCTGTGCAGCGACACTCCCCATCCAACCTGACAGAGCTTGAAAGGATTTGCAGAGAAGAATGGGAAAAACTCCCCAAATACAGGTATGAGATACCCAAGAAGACTCAAGGCTGTAATCGCTGCCAAAGGTGYTTCAACAAAGTACTGCGTAAAGGGTCTGAATACTTATGTAAGTGTGATAATTCCGGGGGGGGGGGGGGGTTTGTATACATTTGAAAAAATGTCTAAACACCTGTTTTTGCTTTGTCATTATGGGCTATTGTGTGTAGATTGATGAGGGAAAAAACGATTTAATCAATTTTAGAATAAGGCTGTAACATAACAAAATGTGGAAAAAGTCAAGGGGTCTGAATACWTTCCGAATGCACTGTATTATTGACAGTAGGCAACAACATTTTAACTCACAGTATTGAAGTAGCCTATAATCTGTCTCCACCCCAGATGGGTGCTTTAGGTTCCAATCCAAGGTGGGGGATAAAATAGGAATTAGAGAGGGGGGGAGAAGGGGAGAAGGAAGGGAAATACATTTGAGGCAAGACTGTCTAATGTGACAGCCTATTGTTTTCAGACTGTAAACTGTTGTTCTTCAAATTTACCTTGACTAGTGATTAAATCAAGAAAACTTTGCTTTACTATGTCATGCCGCAGCCACATGTTGCCAGTTTGACAACATGTAGAAATAGCATCTTTATCAGGCTGTCTGTTTGATTTAGGCCATCGTTTACAATTTTTCCCTCTATATCAGGTTTATAATTCGCTTCCTACTGTGGAGTAGCCTTTTTTACTCATGGGAGACTGTGTATAGACACAATGGGCGATCATAATTGAATGTAGGATACTATTTCGAGGATAAAGTATATAAAAAAAAACAAGAGTTTAGTGTAACCAATCAAATACAAGAATGTTCAATACATTTTTCAACGGTTTCGCCGAGTGACGGCGAAATGAACTCGGCAATCAGTGCTCATTTGTAGCAGCTGTTTCCTTATAGCGATTCGAAAGGAAACTTTCGACCTTCGTGTTCTTTATCGTTTACGCATGAAGTTATGAAGCTTTGCATATTTATCGTTTTTTATTTGCAATTTCTTTAAATATGCAGAAAGCTTTGAAGAAGTATTTTGTAAACATGGACGAGTATCTAGCCAGCATCGGTCTCTACCGGAAAATGATGGCACGAGACGCGTCCTGTCTATTTCGAGCTGTCTCTGAGCAGGTAGGCTAAAGCCAATTTCGCAAACGTTACTGTACACTTTTATTTGTATTGCATTGCGTTTCACGTCCAACGTTTTGAAAATGAAGAGAAAATATTACAGTTCTCAATAACGTCGACTGAATTAATGGTGGGAAAATAGGATTTAGTCCTTTTTTGAATGTGTCGTTTGGGAACTCATGGGTCCATTTGGTTGACCGCTAAATTATTGATACTGATGAAGTGGCCAGAGTTGAAACATGGAATGCACACAATTATGCTTCACAGGGCGCGAAGTGGCCGAATACAAAACATGTGGTAATAATGTACCGGTATTTCTTTCYTTTTCTCAAGCTTTATTACTCACAGAATTTCCAACAAAAGATAAGGAAAGATTGTGTCACCTTCATGAGGGCAAACCGATGCGATTTTGAACCTGTAAGTTGCAAGCACAATGTAATCACAGTACAGAGCAAGTCTAGTTAAAAATCAGTCTATAATTACATTCTTTATCCTGACATGCTTTATCAGTAGGTCGGGTGTGGCTTAGTTGGTAGAGCATGGTACTTTCAGAGCCAGGGTTGTGGGTTCGATTCCCACGGGACACMAGTACGAAAATGTATRCACTCACTATACTCTTACGTCGCGCTGGATAAGGGCGTCTGCTAAATGACATGCTTTCTCTCAGTTTGTTGAAGGGTCATTTGAGAAGTATCTGGAACGTCTGGAGGACCCCACGGTATGTTTAAAACTACATGGTTATACAAGTTCATTGCACAAAACATGGGTCAGATTCAGACCATGGACTGTATGAAAAGGGTCATACCCTTAAATATATTTTTCTAAAGGAAACCGCTGGACAAGTTGAGATAAAGGCATTGTCGTTGTTGTACAGGTACGTGCTCCAAAATGTGTTCAGAGTTATACATCCCCACATTGTACTACCTTTGTTGGCTGACAGGACATTGTAAAATGAGATTTATGTGAATTGCATTTTTTGCTTTTAATGGAACYTGAAATGAGTGTGTTCTCACATCTTTACTGTGTTGAAGGCGGTGCTTCCTCATATACAGGTACCCTGGGAAGCCACCAACTGAGATAACTGAGAAAGAGTACGTGGAGAAGGTAAGTGTGTGTGGTTCAGCACAGCCCACTTGAACCCAGGCCCTGAAGCATCTCAAATGCCTGACTAGTGAAGTAATTACCAGGAAAAACTGAATCGCATTGCTAATTAAACCAGGTGTGTGGAAAGGTGAGATGACGTGTGAGACTTTGGTTTGTCCACTAGAGGGTGCTGCTCTCATTTTATCCTTTGAGAAGACTACCGCCATTTCAAAAAGTCCAATATTTCTACWTTTTCAGTTTACCAGCTTCTATCTTTCTTACTTCCATCTCTATGTAGACAATTTGATGTGTCTATCATTTTCCCCATTGAATGGTTAAAGGAGTGATGGGGATAAAATGCATTACACTCCTGGACTCTTCTTGACTGATTTGCAGATTCTGCTGTGTTGCTCCAACAATGGCCACTACGACATTGTGTACCCCAGGAACTACCCGATCGACGCAGCGCTGTGTCAGGGTCAGTATTCTCACAGTCCATCAGAATTCTGAGGAACCAGTGGATGTCTTCACTCTTTTTAAGTCTTATAACTAGCTACTCAYTGATTGTAGTTAGTCAATATTGTAATGGGCAATAGTTCCATGTGTGGTCTAAAGGAAATGTACTTTTATTTTTTTTATTTTGAATCCAGCACTGTTGTATGAACTGCTGTACACGCAAGTCCTTGGTGTTGAGGAGGTGGAGTTGCAGGGAGCTTTGGAGGGGTTCCGTGGAGGAGGTCGTCGCTATAGGAACAGCCTATCGGTGTGCAGTGAGGAYGCAGGCTATGACACCCCCGAGGACAGGGGTCAGACTCAGAGGTGAAGTCTTGTTCGGCACAATCCTTTTGAATTACAGAATGTCCTCCTGACTAAACCTGCCTTATGGTCTTCCAGTTACCTACAGTATGCATAAATTGCCCCTGCATCTATATATTGGAATAGTCATTGTGATTTAGTTATTTTCTTGCATTTTTTTGTCAAGTATAATTGTTTAATCTTGTAGGGACGATTGGGAGCTCAATGGGTACAATCGCACAGAGGACAAAGCCAGACCTGGAGCAGAGGAAGCAAAGGTGACAATGTTTTCTATGTTTTAGAAAGTGGTCTGGTTACCATCTGAGGTGTTGTAGTTTATAACATTACTGAGATTGTATGTGCTCCAAGAATCTATTCTATCTCTCTTTCTCTTCCCAAGACTCCAGATRGACCAACAAAACTCTCTCTCCCGTACAAGGTGCTCAAAGCACTGGATTCTGAGATGTACAGAAATGTAGAGTTTGATGTATGGCATGACAGYCGCAAAGGTATGCCATGTTGCCCCTTTTGGGAAAACTTGAGTTGGATTTCTTGTGGTACAGTGGAACTGTTAAGGTGACCGTGAAACTTTAGTAATAAAGAACATGTTTCAATATCCACGCAGTGCAGAACTTATCTGTGCTGAATATTCACATGGGGTTGATATGCTCATACCACACAGATTTTTTTTTTTATTCTTCACGTATAATTGGGCATTCTGGAATGGCATATAATGTCTTGTCTCTGAAACAGAAATGCAGAAGACTGATTACATGGTGTTTGCTGGAAGACAGTACTTCTTGGGAGACAAGTGTCAGGTAATCCAATTTATCCACTCATTTTAAGATTCTTAGTGAGTGTATTTTGTACAAACCGTACTCCGAACATACTCCATGACCGTAAGGTTAGCCCGTGTCTCCTATGCAGGTTCGTCTCGACCCCAAAGGGAAGTATTACAATGCYTTCATTCAGGAGGTGGGCACTCACCCCAGCGCTGTGACAGTGTTCATCGAAGAGCTTGGAGAAAAGTGAGATGCATGTCTCTTTTAAAACACCCCAATTTAATTGACTTAAGAACAGGCACTACTGCACAGCACCCATCAATGTGTGCTTATTTTAGTATTCTGGTACATGAATGATTGCCCCTGGCCTTGCATCATCCTATTGTCAGTCATACAGTATAGTGTGTATATATGGTGAATTACTTTCTACACAGTGCTGTTTTCAATATTAGATTTGAGACTTCTCTCTCTACCCCACCACTTTCAGACATCTTGTGTCTATGACTAACTTGAAGCCTGTGAACCCTGTCCCTGCCTGGAACATCACCCCAAGCCGCAAGGGACCGTCATACAGCAGRCCTGAGCAGTATCCTGGAGAGATGGGTCTGTATACCCTTTAAYCTTTTTAGATGGTCTTAGCTAGTAAGCTTCTAATAGCAGTGACATGTATTGGCTTCAGACCATTAAAGATGACTTGTACAACTTTGTCTGTTACCTCTTCTCCCCTCCCCCAGACTCCGAGGTGAGAGGCCGGCGGCGTTTCTTTAAGAAGCCCAGAGGGAAGGAGATGCTGATGGTCTCTTACAATCGATCCCAGCCTCCCCGCTTCCGGCCAGGCCCTGGCGGCATACCCCCTGGGCGCGCCCCTGGCATGTATGCCCCCACACCACCACCAGGGACCCTGCCCTATGAACATTATCACCCACATCCTCCACCCAGGCCCCCGCGAGGATATGGCCCACCCAGGTCTGTGTGCTTGCTACTTAAATAGTCAAACTGCAGGTTTGAGAACTCTTTCACACGGCTGCTGTTATACACAATTGAAAGTTCCTGTGGTGCACTGTTACTGATTTTTATTCTATTTATGCTTTTTGGGAAATAAGGCCATGTTCCTGTTAACCTGTCTAGGACTGGGGTTCCGCTAGCCAATGAAATTGCAGRGCGCCAAATAAAAATCAACAGAAATCTCATAAATCAAATTTCTCAAACATACAAGTATTAGGCACCATTTTAAAGATACAATTCTCATTAATCCAGCCCCAGTGTCTGATTTCAAAAATGCTTTACAGCGAAAGCTCCACAAACGATTGTTAGGTCACCACCAAGTCACAGAAAAACCCAGCCATTTTTTCCCGCCAAAGATCACAAAAAGCACAAATAGAGRTMAAATTAATCACTAACCTTTGATGATCTTCATCAGATGACACTCATAGGACTTCATGTTACACAATACATGTATGTTTTGTTTGATAAAGTGCATATTTATATCCAAAAATCTCATTTAACATTGGTGTGTTATGTTCAAAAATATGCTATGATTTTGCAGAGCCACATGAATTCACAGATGCTCATTATAAATGTTGATGACAATTCAAGTGTTATGCATGGTACTTTAGATACACTTCTCCTTAATGCAACCGCTGTGTCAGATTTCAAAAAAAACTTTACGGAAAAAGCATAATCTGAGAACGGCGCTCAGCCCAAACCAGCCAAAATAAATAACCGCCATGTTGCGCAGTCAACATTAGTCATAATAGCATTATAAATATTCACTTACCTTTGATGATCTTCATCAGAATGCACTCCCAGGAATCGCAGTTCCACAAATGTTTTTTTTGTGCGATAATGTCCATTTATGTCTGTCAAAATAGCTTCTTTTGTTAGGGCGTTTGGTAAACAAATCCAAAAGCGCGTTCAGGTCCAGTCGGACGAAACGTTCAAAAAGTTATATTACAGGTCAAAGAAACTTGTCAAACTAAGTATATAAACAATCTTTAGGATGTTTTTATCATAAATGTTCAATAATGTTCCAACCGGAGAATTCCATTGTCTGTAGAAAAGCAATGGAACGAGAGCTACCTCGCATATGAAATGCGCGTGACTGAGAACGAGGCTGCTGGCAAACCCCTTAGTCAAACAGCTCCCATCCGGCCCCCCTTCACACGAGAAGCCTGAAACAACGTTCTAAAGACGGTTGACATCTAGTGGAAGCCTTAGGAAGTGCAACATAACCCATATCCCACTGTGAATTCGATAGGGGCTGAGTTCAAAAACTACAAACCTCAGATTTCCCACTTCCTGTTAAAAAAAAATCTTAGGTTTTTGCATGTTTTATGAGTTCTGTTACACTCACAGACATCATTCAAACAGAAAACACTGAAGTTTCTAAAACTATCGAATAACAATATGCATATATTAGCATCTGGGACTGAGTAGGAGGCAGTTCACTTTGGGCACGCTATTCATCCAAAAGTGAAAATGCTGCCCCTATCCCAAAGAAGTTAAGAGAATTATGTTCTCAATGTTCATAAACTAAACCTCAATTAACTACTCAGTCTGCGACCCAGAATTTGTAAGATACTGGTTGAAATGAAAACAGACAGAGGCCCAGCCTACAATAGTCAAATGTTTATTCACAAGAACGTTCTGAAGTCCACAATACAAAGACATCCATTTTATAGCGGCGCACATACTTCCACACAAACAGTAGGGAGATAGGGAGACCGTGAGAAGCACCCCCTGTCCTCCCCCAAGATTAGGGAGGCGCCGTGAGAAGTACTCCCTGCCCTCTCCCAAATCTCTGTGGCCCCTAGCCAAGGTCGGCACCGAATTTTGCTCAGACAGTCTGTGTTTAAGATACTATAAAGACGTATTGTACAGATATATTGTTTTACCCGAATTCTGACTAAAACTACACATCATTAATAATAATTTTATGATTCTAATCAATTTCATACAATTATATGGTTTCAGGGTGGAATATTCTAATCATTCATTTAAACATATACATTCCATATAAGTTCCTTACCATAGATTTATATTMTTTTGGTATCTACTGAATGATGTTGCCAATCTGGGTTCTGTTCAAAAGTTCAGCCCGTTTCTTGAACAGGCATCACTTTATTGGGCCAGAGGCGGCATACTACCCTCACCCAGGAAAACGCTGCTACCAGAGCTTCGACAACTACTCATTCAGGTCACGGTAATATACTTTTTTTTAATCATCTCCTAAGCAATGTTGAGCAGTGACTGAGTGTTGTGGTTATAAATGTATGTGTATTCACTTGAGCTCTTGCAGTCGAAGCAGGCGCCAGATGCATGCTGTCAACAAAGAGTGCCAGTTCAGCTATGTTCCCGAGGCTGGCGAGGAGGAACAGGACATGGAAGGAACAATCACCTTCTACGAGATTGAGGAGGGAGATGAGACCCCTTTCCCTCCCTTGCCGGTAACGAATTAGCACATAAGCCCTCAGGGTTCGGACTTTGATTGTTGGGAGCATGAGTATTCCACAGTCAACCTGCTGTCTGCTTTGTAACCTTCTCTTTAGGGTCAGGCGGTAGCAAACCAAATGGTTCCAGCACCCCCTACCTACTGGATGCAGCGGGGGCCGAGCCCCATCCCCACGTCTGGCAAACAGGCCATGACCTCATCAGAGGAGGACGCTGACGAGAGGAGCAATGGTGGCGACCAAGGTAGGCCTGTCCAGTGACGCTGTCTTGATCAAATGTATTTGTTCAACTTGAGCCAGGATTTGAATGTAAATGGAGAAAATCGATGTGTATCTGTCTCAGGTGAATATTCGGAGGAGTACATCTATACTGCGCAAGGTGAGTGACTTCACCTGCTGTGGAGATTTTGGAGAGCCCTTAGGAAGAACTGGTAGGACAGTCCTTGTTCACCATTTTCATTATGTTCTGTAGATGCATTATTTTAACTGGTTATGTAGAGACAGATTGGGCTATTCCATTTCCCAACTGATGTCATTTGGCAGCAGTAAAGGCTCACAATATGGAGACCCCTCGTACAATGTGGATAAAAGTGCACAATTATCTTTTGAAGTCTCTTCATCTTGCAGACCCAGGGTTCCAGAGCCCGTCTATGTATACTGCGGCAGAGTCCACTGCCAACCTGGTACTCAAAATATCCATTGTGCTCAATATGCCCTCTCAAACATTGCGCTTTATATATATCTATATCTTCTCAAATTGCCCTTCACTTTTTTGTGGGGGTCAAAACTAAGGGTAATAAAAGTTCATTTCACATGTGGGATGATTATATGTATTGTATAATTTCCAATTAACGTGCTTATTGGGGCTGATCTGTTTTGACTGCGTTCCTGTCTTTAAATATTTTATTTTTGTTGCCTGCCTGCCTTTCTAGACCATTGAAGAGGGAGGATCTCGTGCCAGCTCACCACAAGAGGGCGTAGCGACCTACAGCTACTCACAGCAGGTACTGGATCCCTCACCATCCGCTTTACAGAACTGTTGTCACATTTTGGCGGGAGAACAGGTGTTTCAATTATACGCAGCTGCTTTAAACATTTTTATAAACTGTAGAATGTACCTCTAGATTAGGTAAAACTATTATTTTAATTTTAAGCATGACATTGAATTTAAGCATGAATTGTCTATGTTGTCGTCTGAGGGTTATTTTAATGTTTTGTTTCCTCAGGTGGTGGTGAAGTCCGCAGTTATCACCTCTTCACAGGCTGTAAGCACAGCCCCAGCAGCTATCTTCACCTCCAACTCCTCTTCTGCTAGCAGCTCTCAGATCCCCCCAGCACCAATGGCTCCACCCTCAAGCCATCCAGAGGGGGCTCCCATGCCCCCACACACTATGGGCAGACCAGGTACCCGCTCTATATATAAGTTATGGTTGGACATAATGAGTTGGTTATGAGTTGTCTAACGGATGTCTATTTCTCTTGTTTTTAGTTTTATCCATGCAGTTTCCTCCTTCCTCTCCCTGGTTTGTGAATGAGATGGGGGAAGCAGTCAGCGCCTCACCCCCTCCACCATACTCCTATGACCCCAACGGCAATGACCTTCCACGAGGTCAGAGAAACGCTGCCCCATGGCTTTTGTGTTCAAGTTGTAAACTTCTAATGGTTGAATTTGAAAATGTGACAGTAATTGTAACTAAATCTTTTTTTTTTTTTTTAGATTGCAAGGTCATCCAATATTACTTTAATTTAGGAGTCCAAGTAAGTAAAGGGAATCAAATGAATATTTATTTAACTAGGCAAGTCAGTTAACAAATTCTTATTCACAATGACAGCCTAATATATAGGAGGGTTCTCYAACCCTAATCTAGCACACCTGATTCTAATAATTATCTGGTTAGTAAACTGTATCAGGTTGGTTACAACGGGTTGGAGTGAACCTACAGGAGGGTAGCTCTCCAGGAACAGGGTTGGAGAGCCCTATATCATTTACGGAACAAAAATATAAACTCAACATGCAACAATTTCATTGATTTTACTGAGTTACAGTTCATTTGAGGAAATTGGTCAATTGAATTAAACTCATTATGCCCTAATCTATGATTTTCACATGACTGGGAATACTGACATGTATATGTTGGTCACACATACCTTAAAATGGGCCTCAGGATCTCGTCATGGTATTTCTGTGCATTGAAATTGCCATCGATAAAATGCAATTGGGTTCGTTGTCCGTAGCTTATGCCTGCCCATACCATAACCACACCGCCACTATGGGGCACTTTTTTCACAATGTTGACATCAGAAAACCGCTCGCGCACTCTACACCATACACGTGGTCTGCTATTGTTGGATGTACTGTCAAATACTCTAAAATGATAGCGGCGGCTTATGGTAGAGAAATTAACTTTAAATTCTCTGGCAACAGTTCTGGTGAACATTCCTGCAGTCAGCATGCCAATTGYACACTCCCTCAACTTGAGACATCTGTGGAATTGTGTTGTGACAAAACTGCACATTTTAGTGGCCTTTTGTCCCCAGCACAAGGTGCACCTGTGTAATGATCATGCGTTTTAATCAGCTTCCTGATAATCCACCTGACAGGTGTGGCATATCTTGGCAAAGGATAAATGATCACTAACCGGCATGGAAACAAATTTAAGCAAAATAAGCTTTTTGTGCGTATGGACAATTTCTGGGATCTTTTATTTCAGGTCATGAAACATGGTACCAACAGTTTGTTGCATTTCAATATTTTTCAGTGTAGTATGGGTGAACAGTAACTGGTCATGAGACAAGACATGTCTTTTGAATGAAAACAATGTGTGCCTATATTTCTATCTGTGTTGAAACAGTGGTACCAGCAGAGCTACTGGCACTCCGTGGTGCAGATGCAGCAGGTGTATCAGCAGCCTGCTGCCTCCCCTCCCTCTGATCACACAGTCCCCCAGTCCTACCCAGAGCCTGGGAGAACTGGGCCTGATGGCCAGGGAGACATTCCTGCCAACGGTCAGCGCCACTCCTCTGCCTCAAACCTCTGCATTATGAAATGGCACATCTGCATTGAATAAGATCTGACTTCAGTGTCAGATTCTGTCACGAGGATGTTACGACTTCAAGTATCAAACGTGACTCTGTGATCCATAAAAAAAAATGTTTCTTAATCTCACGTTTGTCCTCACCCCCAACCTTTTCCTCCCTACCAGGCACACCCTTGGTCATGGACCCTCCCTCAGCAGGAGCCCCAGGCATAGTGTTCTACCCCTTGGTTCAGGACCAGTGCAGCCAACCCCCCCTCCACACCTACGAGCCTTATGTTCCAATGCTTTCTGCCACCTACCACTACCTCACACCCTGGAACTCAGGCCCTGCACAACCCCGTGTGCTCACATCCTACTGCCCCTCCAATCACCCAGTCAACTATGTCAGTGCACCCACACACCCAGGGCACTTTATCCCTCCCAGCATGTAACCAAGCACTGGGGAGGGAGGCAGGGTCCCTCTACTATTCACCCACTCACATTCACCCTATGCCTGTAAATGTTAATTTGTGTCAAGTTTATTCCACTGTTCCTCTGTTGCACTTTGCTAGTCAGTGGCTGTGTCTGAAATGGCATCCATAGGGCTGGTCAAAAGTAGTGCACTACGTTGGGAATGGGGTGCAATTTCAGACACAGCCGCAGTTCCATCCCCACAGTGTTCAGGGATGTTTATGTTAATATTAATGTGTTTTATTTTTTTTGCTTAATTAAAAAAAGTTATGTTTCCCAGAAGTTGTAACAATTTGTCATTTGAACTGTAYCTTTTTAGAGCAGGGCTCTCCAATTTTGTTCCTAGAGAGCTACACTCGTGTAGGTTTTTGCTCCATCCCCTGTTGTAACTAACCTGATTCATCTTATCTAGGAGCTGGTTATTAGAATCGTGTGTGCTAGATTAGGGTTGGAGAGCCCTGCTTTTAGAGAAGTAATTTGGTATGATGGTGGTATCTGAGGTTCCAGAACCCTGGCCAGCACAAGGCTGATGTTGTTGCTACCCTTCGTCATGATCAGCACCATGGAAAGCGCTCACTGGTATTCGGGCAGTGTTAAAATATGTGTAGTTTATAACTCAGTTTCGGGAGGAGAGCTAGCAGGGCTGAACTGAGTGCCTTGTTTTTCAGCTTTGTCATTTTTGGCCCAGCGCCGAAAAATGTGAAAATATAACAGAGGTTGGAATACTGTGACCATTATAAAGCACTTTTAGTGTAAGAGCTGTAGGAAAAGACCGCATGAACTTTCAGCCTGTTTTGGTGGGATGGAGTTTTGGCCTGCCTGGTGACATCACCAGGCGTTAAATTAGTTAATAGATACGAGTTCCAAACCTCTGCCAATAACAGCTAGGTTTCAGTTTGCCCCTTCTGACTCAGACCACTCCACCCTTGCATTTGAATAATGTTCAGGAAGTAGTATTTAACTTCCCTCACTTGGTTGTCTAGCTCTTAATTGAAAGGGGAAAAACTAAAAACCTGCAGACACTCAGCCTTCCATGGGTTGAGTTTGACACCCCTGCAGTATAGTGTCACCTACTGTATCCTTCTAGATAATTTAACAGTCTAACCAGGTCTTGAAGTTGCCCAGGCTAGCCAATTTATTTCGCCAATTAGCTTCACTTGGCTGGTGTGCAACCCTGGCAGATTTGGTTTGACATAGGCTATCCAATCTCTGGTGCTAGTTAGGGACTCTCAGTACATTACACAATGTAAATGGGACTATTTTTATGTATTTCTACAATTTTTAGCTGGTTTGAGGCTTAAGTCATTGAACTGTGGAGCGATTGACATTTAAAAATATTGTCCTGTGTACTTTGTTGACATTCTGATTGTTCTTAACTAGCCCTATAGGGATATCCAATGTCAAATCAAATTGACCATGGGCATTAGGATTGGGTCTTGTGCAGCTGCGCTCCGAATTGATGATTACTTTGGTGCTGTGGGCAGGCTTGAAATCAACCCAAAAACTTATGGTACACTTAATTCCGTTACATACAATCTTTTCCTATCATCTCGCAAATCTCAATTTTGGGACRRGACTGACTTTATCCTATTTACACTTTGTAATGGCAGTCACTCTTGAAGCTTCAAAGGACTAATCTAATCCACAGCAGGAACGTCATTATACTGTATAGGCATTGTCTTTCTGCATTGGAATGCAGCCTTGGAATAGGAACTTCATATTGGAGCTGGAACTCTATGGGCCCAGACACCTATATTGTAATGCGGCCTATTAGCAAGGAACTAGAGCCGTATATGGATTTAGCGCTGTTACCCACCTGAACTCCCTTGCTAATCAACCATCCTCATAGTATTTAAAAGCATGGGAACAGGTTAATGACGTTATTTTACGCTCCAGGCATTTTTTTTCCAGTCCCAGAAAGAAACGTAACAAAACCGTGCCAAGCTGTTCTTGACTTTATTTTGCTGGTCAGAACAAAAATATAAACGCAAAATTCAACAATTTCAAATATTTTACTGAGTTAGTTCATATAAGGAAATCAGTCAGTTGAAAGAAATTCATTAGACCCTAATCTATGGATTCCACATAACTGGGAATACAGATATGCATCTGTTGGTCACAGATARAGCCCTTTAAAAAAAGTAGGGGCGTGGATCAGAAAACCAGTTAGTATCTGGTGTGACCCCCATTTGCCTCATGCAGTGGGACACATCTCCGGATCCATGACCGCGGGCTGGCTTCCCCGACCAACGTCCACGCCAAAATACCACACTTATATCAACTACTACTTCCTCAGATGACGAGAATCGTAAAAGTGTTAATTTGAGTGAGACGGCACATTAAGGTAAACCATGAATACTGCAACTAGCGAATGCATTGCGCTGTCACAATTGCCCAGAGTATCGCTATTTTTGGACATTTCAGTGGTGTTTTGTGTGACCACAGTTAGAGGCCATCATATTACATGGCCCACTTGGAATCGTAGTTCTAAGAATCAGTCAAATGTATTGTATTTTAGTAGATAATTCTCATTATCAAATAAATGTATTTGTATACAAGCTTGTTTTTGACAGCAATTAAACATTGTTTTCGTAGGTTCTCTTCTAAATTGATCTTGAGTATTATAATTCACAGCCATCTTGAAAAAATAAATTAGATTAAGAGTAAACATAACATTTTTATAAATGTTACTCTGCGAATTTCGTGCATTACCTGTCTCAATAGCCAAAAACGGGTAGTGTCTTATTTCCAAGAAAATATAGAAAAATACAACTTTCATAGAAAAACAGAACAGTATTATTAGTTAATTGTCCAAAAACAACTTGTAAAGATTCAACCTGCAAGCCTGAAATAAATGTATGTCACACGACCTTGTCTACCATGATAACCATTCATGTTTAGGTTATACCACATACCAAACAGAACACAGTGTAGGGGAAATTTGGCACATGAGGAAAACGTGCATATGGAACAACACTGCAAAACAGTCTGGTAAAAGACAAACTTGCAACGAGATTAAACATATTTGTAAGAGAGTAGAAGTTTGGACAATGGTGATACCTCAGCTGTGTATATGAACCCCTTTAATCTCAGTGCTATTTTGATGAGTAAAATAGAAATAACTGGGTCTGAACTGTATGAAAACAAGTTAAGAGGATGGTGAGCTTACAGACCCAATGATCTAAGGATCACAGGTAAGTGGCAGTATGCAAACATGTAGTTATATTGCAATAGATRAAGCTTTTTTTTTCATTATATGTTTAGAATCTTCCTACTTTGCTATGATATCTTTGTGAAAATGAGTCCTGGGTTTTGTATACTTGGGTCAACCACTTATTCTTTCTGTCCTTTCAGCAGAGTGACCTAAACATACAGTAGTATTCTGTCATTATTCCGGGGGGGATCTCTAAAGCTGTGTTGTGATGGAGTCGTCCTGCTCAGCCCCCCACTCAGAAGAGTCCAGCTCGTCACAAGGTCCTATCCAGCCCTCAAACATGTCCTCACTAGAGCCCAGGAGGACAGCCCGAGAGCTGGAGGCCGTGATGCTGGAAGCACAGTGCAGGGGTGGCACGGAGTGGCCTGGCGGCGGTAAGGAGTGGCCCGCCGGTCGCAGGAGCAGACTGTCACTTCCGTTAGCCTGCTGGGGTGACCCCAATGGCAGGGCCTGGGGAGGGGCATGTGGTAGCTCGTTCAGGTTCACCCCCAGCTGGAACAGGCTGCGTGTAACCGGGGGATTGGGGTGGGTCTGGATGTCCGGCCAGGTTGTGGGTGGCCGAAGCAGACCGTCTGAGATGCTGTAGGTGGGCTGGTGCATCCTGGGAAGAGGGGACCTGGGCTCTGGGACGTGTCCGTTCATGCGGGAGAAGAGCAGGCCCAGCCGCCTGATGGAGTCTCTCTTGGACTTGGAGAAGCGTTGCAGCCGGCCACTACTGCGGGTTAACGCAGCAGAGGACGGGGGCGAGGAGGAGAATCTGAGCCCGTTGCTCTTTGGTTTGTTGTCCACTGCCCCCTCTGCCCCTGACATGGACTTAAAGAGGGCGGAGACGCTGAACCCAGAGTCCTTGCTCTTCCTCTCAGCGATTGACGTGCTGAAGGATACCCCCTTGGCCCCTTGGTCCCTGGACTGACCCTGGGCCTGTCCAGCCCCTTCTTCCTCGTTGGCCTCATCCTGCTGGGTAGCCTCACTGCTGGATGAGTAGGTCCTCCGCGGAGGCTTCCTGTCCCCCAACAGGTCCAACACCTCGTAGCGGAAACTGGAGATGTCCTGCTTGAGCTCCTATGGATCAGTTAAGAGGGGGATAGAGGCGAAGGACAGATCCACAATGAGGGACAGTTAGATATTGCTCAACGACTATGATATATATATACAGGCACATTTTGGGGATGAAAGCTTAAGTACACAACTTCTGAGATACCTACCTTAAAATTCTCCTCTGTCAGACCCTCGTCTGTTTTAGCACTGCGGATCATGGCTGCTACATACCTCTTCACCAGGTTCCTGATCACCTCCTATACACAAAGACACACAGCAGAGAAACAATCACATTAGATACACTCCTACAGTATGAAATGAGTGGTGAAGTCATGGGCACATTCTAGAAACAAGCATATTTTTCTTGGTAAGCTATTTTTGTAGACTTGTAMCTCCCTAAATAGGAAATGATCTGAGATTTGGGGAAAAAGGCTCTTCCTTCCTTGCATGCACACATTTGCATGTTGTATTTAATAAGGAAAAACTGTTTAGGCATATTCATGACATTTGTATTAGCTTGAGTTGAAAATCTGGATGTACATAACTTTGCATTCATTTGCATGTTTAGGACACAATGGACCAATGGTTGAAATCAAACCAGACTTTTTCTTTTACAGAACAATAATTTGGTGTAAAAACAATTGAATGAATTGTGGAAGAGGATATTTGTGGAGGTGTTTGTAGATTGCATCTAATAGTGTGCACTGGAAGGGTAAGAGATACACTATACAAAAGTATGTGGACACCCCTTCAGATTAGTGGGTTCGGCTACTTCGGCCACACCCGTTGCTGACAGGTGTATAAAATTCGAGAACACAGCCAGTGCAATCTCCATAGACAAACAGGCAGTAGAATGGTCTTACTGAAGAGCTCAGTGACTTTCAACGTGGCACCGTCACAGGATGCCAGCTTTCCAACAAGTCAGTTCGTCAAATTTCTGCCCTGCTAGAGCTGTCCCGGTCAACTGTAAGTGCTGTTATTGTGAAGTGGAAACGTCTAGTAGCAACAATGGCTCAGCTGCGAAGTGGTAGGCCACACAAGCTCACAGAACGGGACCGCCGAGTGCTGAAGCACGTAAAAAAATGGTATGTCCTCGGTTGCAACACTTACTACCAATTTCCAAACTGTCTCTGGAAGCAACATCAGCACAATAACTGTTCGCCGGGAGCTTCATGAAATGGTTTTACATGGCCAAGCAGCCGTACACAAGCCTAAGATCACCATGTGCAATGCCAAGTATCGGCCGGAATGGTGTAAAGCTTKCCGCCATTGGACTCAGYGGAAACGCATTCTCTGGAGGGATGAATCATGCTTCATCATCTGGGTTTGGCGGATGCCAGGAGAACGCTACCTGCCCCAATGCATAGTGCCAACTGTAAAGTTKGGTGGATGAGGAATAATGGTCTGGGACTATTGTTCATGGTTCGGGCTAGGCCCCTTAGTTCCAGTGAAGGGAAATCTTAACGATACAGGATACAATGACATTGTAGACGATTCTGTGCTTCCAACTTTGTGTCAACAGATTGGGGAAGGCCCTTTCCTGTTTCAGCATGACAATGCCTCTGTGCACAAAGCGAGGTCCATGCAGAAATGGTTTGTTGAGATTGGTGTGGAACAACTTGACTGGGCTGCATAGAGCCCTGACCTCAACCCCATCAAACACATTTAGGATGAATTGGAACGCCGACTGCGAGCCAGGCCTAATCGCCCGACATCGGTGCCCGACCTCACTAATACTCTTGTGGCTGAATGGAAGCTAGTCCCTGCAGCAATGCTCCAACATCTAGTGGAAAGCCTTCCAGGAAGAGTGGAGGCTGTTATAGCAGCAAAAGGGGGACCAACTCCACATTAATGCCCATGATTTTGGAATAAGATGTTTGAYGAGCAGGTGTCCACATACTTTGGATCATGTAATGTATGTAGGCATACCACTCACCTCACCACATGCACTAAGAGTTGCCTCAGTGCATCCCTTTCTCTGATAGGTTCTGCCCTATTCCCCAAACTCCTTCATTWGGAGCGGCAGCTGTATTCTTTGATACAGCAGTTTCATTAGACARCGCAGGCTCCAGTCAATGCATTCGGTTTTACAAGTCAGCTGAGGAGCCCCAGCAGCACAAGGCCTTAACTGGGGGAAATGAAGGGGAGGGGGGAGAGGAGGGTCGCCAAAGGTTGAGCTAATTGCAATTACTGTGATGAGCACGGACTAATAAACAAATGAACATCCCACTGGGCACACACTGGTTGAATCAACATCATCTGTCAACCTATTGTAACGTGGAATCTTCATCTTAAATACGATGACTTAACCTGACTAACAAGTTGTTACATCAATCTTATTTCAACATAATCATCAGAACTGTGTAAAATGTTGAAATTGGGTTAAATTCCGCATAGAAACTTTTGAAATCTTTTTCATCCTATCATCATTGCCAAGTTAAATAAAGGTTAGTTAAAAAAGTATATATATTTAAAAAACATTCAATAATATATATTGTTGGGTGGTTGAAATGTTGGATTTCATATTTGATTAGACATATTTATTTTGACCGTATTTCAATGTTGATAGTAAAAATCAACGTACGTTCGAATCGACAACATGCTGTATGTGAAAGTAAATTCAGAGTGAGGTTGGGTTTATGTAGGCTACATTGACATCTGATTTGCCCAAAGGACACCATCATTTCAACGTGAAGCTAGGAATATTATCATTCATCCATTGCTGATTGGATCTTTGGAAGTTTAGAAGTAGTGAACATTAGCCTTTTAAATGTTACRCTAAATGCAGGATATTAATAATAAACTTTTACCTTTGGATATTGTCTTTTATATGTGTTATTCCTAATATCTACTGTATATACTATCCAAACAGTAGATACCTCTCCTTCAAATGTTGATATTTGGTTGCGTTCACAATTAAATATCCARGTTGTCTACAAATTAGTTATTAATATGTTGGATTCACGTATCCATCTCAACCAACAATCTAAGTTGTGGAGGGAAAAAAAGSTATTTACTTTCAACTATTCTTTTATTTAGGGTGTCTAYGCAAATGAGTATGGAAGCTGATCAGTGGTTAAATGTGTTGACGTAATAGCTCAGCTGAAACAAGCACAGCTTGTTTCTAAACGTTAGAGGTAGGTGTCTGGATGGTAGACTTGTTCTCGCCGATGTGCATTACCCCTCATAAACCAGCAGGAGTCACTGTTCAGGCAGGAATCGTTGGCCTGTGGCTTCGTATTTTATTTCAATGCCATTGAAACAATGACGTTGATTCAAACATACCATTTACTATCAACATTGAAACAAGATCTAATGAAATATAAATATAATATAAAATTCTTTAGTAATAATATAATAATAATAGTAATAATTAGTAATAATATAAAAATAATATAATATATAATATTAATTCGTCCTGCTTGTAAAGCCAATTTCTACCACTCTAAATTCCAAGCATCTGCCTCTAACCCTAGGAAGCTCTTTGCCACCTTCTCCTCCCTCCTGAATCCTTCTCCCTCCTCCTCCCCCTCCTCCCTCTCTGCTGATGACTTCGTCAACCATTTTGAAAAGAGAGGTCCGACGACAATCCGATCTCGTTTGCTAAGTCAAACGACACCGCTGGTTCTGCTCACACTGCCCTACCCTGTGCTTTGACCTCTTTCTCTCCCCCTCCTCCAGTGAAATCCTGCGTCTTGTGACGGCCGCCGCCCAACAACCTGCCCGCTTGACCCTATCCCCTCTCTCGTTCTCCAGACATTTCCGGAGACCTTCTCCCTTACCTCACTCGCTCATCAACTCATCTTGACGCTGGCTACGTCCTTCCGTCTCTAAGAAGAGCGAGAGTTGCACCCCTTCTGAAAAAACCTACACTCGATCCCTCGATGTCAACAACTACAGACCAGTACCCTTCTTTCTTTTCTCTCCAAAACTCTTGAACGTGCGTCTTGGCAGTCTCTCTGCTATCTCTCTCAGAATGACCTTCTTGATCCAAATCAGTCAGGTTTCAAGACTAGTCATTCAACTGAGCTGCTCTTCTCTGTGTCACGGAGGCGCTCCGCACTGCTAAAGCTAACTCTCTCTCCTCTGCTCTCATCCTTCTAGACCTATCGGCTGCCTTTGATACTGTGAACCATCAGATCCTCCTCTCCACCCTCTCTCGAGCTGGGCATCTCCGGCGCGGCCCACTCTGGATTGCGTCCTACCTGACAGGTCGCTCCTACCAGGTGGCGTGGCGAGAATCTGTCTCGCACCACACGTGCTCTCACCACTGGTGTCCCCCAGGGCTCTGTTCTAGGCCCTCTCCTATTCTCGCTATACACCAAGTCAACTTGGCTCTGTCATATCTCACATGGTCTCTCTATCATTGCTATGCGACACACAACATTAATCTTCTCCTTTCCCCCTCTGAAACAGGTGGTGATAGCATCTCTGCATGTCTGGCAGACAATATCAGTGTGGATGACGGATCACCACTCAAGCTGAACCTCGGCAAGACGGAGCTGCTCTTCCTCCCGGGAGGACTGTCCGTTCATGATCTCGCCATCACAGGTTGACAACTCCATTGTGTCCTCTCCAGAGTGCTAAGAACCTTGGCGTGATCCTGGACAACACCCTGTCGTTCTCAACTAACATCAAGCGGTGACCCGTTCCTGTAGGTTCATGCTCTACAACATTCGCAGAGTACGACCCTGCCTCACGCAGGAAGCGGCGCAGGTCCTAATCCAGGCACTTGTCATCTCCCGTCTGGATTACTGCAACTCGCTGTTGGCTGGGTCCCTGCCTGTGCCATTAAACCCCTACAACTCATCCAGAACGCCGCAGCCCGTCTGGTGTCAACTTTCCCACAGTTCTCTCACGTCACCCCGCTCCTCCGCTCTCTCCACTGGCTTCAGTTGAAGCTCGCATCCGCTACAAGACCATGGTGCTTGCCTACGGAGCTGTGAGGGAAACGGCACTCCGTACCTTCAGGCTCTGATCAGGCCCTACACCAAACAAGGGAACTGCGTTCATCCACCTCTGCCTGCTCGCCTCCCTACTCTGAGGAAGTACAGTTCCCGCTCAGCCAGTCAAAACTGTTCGCTGCTCTGGCACCCCAATGTGGAACAAACTCCCTCCGACGCCAGGTCAGCGGAGTCAATCCCACCTTCCGGAGACACCTGAAACCCCACCTCTTTAAGGAATACCTAGGATAGGATAAAGTAATCCTTCTACCCCCCCCCTACAAAGAGTTAGATGCACTATTGTAACGTGGTGTCAGCTGGATATCATAAGGTGAATGCACCAATTTGTAAGTCGCTCTGGATAAGAGCGTCTGCTAAATGACTTAAATGTAATGTAAATGTAATAAAATATATCAACCACCCAATATACTGTATATTGAATATGGGACGAAAAAGATTTGAAACATTTCTATGTGGATTTTTAATTGAAACATATACTGTACATAGTTCTGTGATTATGTTGAAATGTGATTGATGTCACAACCTGTTAGTCACGCTAAGTTATTGTGTTGAAGTTTGACCCTAATTTCAATGTTTAAATGAGATGAAAACAGTACCGGTTGATTACTTTTTTTTCAAATCCAAATGTGTTTTTCCATGTAGATTCCACATCACAATAGGTTGAGAAATGATGGTAAAACAACATTAATTCAACTAGCGTGTGCCAACTGGGACATGCCTGGGATCAAAATGAAACCTACCGCCAAGCTCACCACCACCATAACGACGACACATCCAGTAACTGACACCTGTTCCCCACTTTGCCAAAATGTCAACAGCGTAATAATAGATTCTAATACATAGTGTGCAGTACAAATGTTCTTCATGCAGCTCAACAATGAGGCGTCAAGAGGTTGTGTTTGTGCGTGCGTGCGTGCGTGTGGACATGCATACGCTCTTGTCCATAGTTTTTAATGATAGCAGCTTTTTACCTGATAATGCTGGTTCTGAATCAGGTTGTCAGCATGCCGCTCCTAGAACAAAATSAAAAAGCAGACGAATGAAACAACTTTTGTTCGTGCGCACCATTTATATTAACCGAACAAATGTATTGGTATCACTCTAGTGGTGTCTCTGCTGATGCGTGTTACATTTGTACTGTGAGAGTGACGCAATGCACATGTTCTAAAAAGGGGTTAAAGAGCTAAGGAATGTAAGGTCCAGAAGTATTTGGACAGTAACGTTTTTGTTTTGGATCTGTTCTCCAGCACTTTGGATTTGAAATTATACAATAACTCTGGGGTTGAATTGCAGACTGTTAGCTTTAATTTGAGGATATCTTCATCCATAATGGGTGAACCGTTTAGACATTGCTGCACTTTTTGTATATAGTCCCCCTCATTTTAGGGAACCAAAAGTATTTGGACAAATTCACTTATGTGTATTAAAGTAGTCAAACGTGTAGTATTTGGTCCCATATTCCTACTGCCCAATGACTACATCAAGTTTATGACTCTATAAACATGTTGGATGCATTTGCTGTTTGTTTTGGTTGTGTTTGAGATTATTTTGTGACCAATTGAAATGAATGATCAATAATGTATTGTGTCATTCTGCAGTCACTTTTATTGTAAATAAGAATATAATATTTTTCTAAACACTTCTACATTAATGTGGATGCTACCATGATCACAGATGGTCATGAACGAATCTTGAATAATGATGAGTGAGAAAGTTAGAGGCAAAAATATCGCACCCATGGAACGATAATTTCAGACTTTGTTCCACTATATTTTCTCCTCTTCAAACCAAACTTCTGATTCAAAAGGGTGCATATCCATTAGTATCCAACGTTATATCCCAAAACATGTGTCTGTTGTGTTTGGTGAGTAGGTGAAGGTAACGCGAATGCCTCTGTGTAAGCGGTAGTGTGGAGTAGAACAGTGGAACGGTAGAACAGGATTGCTGCTGGTAGAGGAGAGAAGTTCAGCTGACTGGGAGACATCCAGTGTATTTGGAGCCTGAGGAAGGGTTGCTTGGCAACATGTGCCTGCCCACTGCAGCTGGATGCTGGGCCACCAGGATATACAGTCCCTTGTCAGTAACTTCACAGCTGGGGGAAACTGATAGCCCTAACAATATTCTCAAGCTCTCCATAACATTTACAGGCAAGGATCCCATAAAACGTATGGGATTGTGTTATTATATAGAAATGGAGGAGCAAGGCGATGATTGTAGTAAAGCAATCTCATGTCTTTCACTGATATGACACAGCAAAAAGGAAACTGCCAGGTGAGAATTGAGTGAGTGTGTGTACACGGTATACTATATTGACTGTACAGGTTTGTAAATGTGGTACCGTGAACTCCTTTAAGTTCTCGTGTTTCCTCGGGTCGTCGGGACTGGGACGGTCCCGTCCACACAGGCGGTTGTGCGTCCACACACACAGGTACCACACTGACTTGGGGCTGGGGACGATGTTGAAGGGCGGAGGGAGAGTTCCTCCCTCGTCAAAATAACTCATCCACAGCTTGGTGCGGGCAAACTTCCATTCAATGTCCGCATGATCCTGTACAAGGGTATTTAGATATTAAAGGAGCGCTGCACCATCAGAAATAAATCTCTCTTACATCCTATGCGATCACATTTACTATCACTGAGAGTGATGAAAAA
This sequence comes from Salvelinus sp. IW2-2015, assembly GCF_002910315.2. Classification (NCBI taxonomy): domain Eukaryota; kingdom Metazoa; phylum Chordata; class Actinopteri; order Salmoniformes; family Salmonidae; genus Salvelinus; species Salvelinus sp. IW2-2015. Next base: position 42,025,467 of record NC_036863.1, on the reverse strand, counting down.
CCCACTTAATAGCAGGGCTAAAATAACATTTGATCTGCTTGAAATAAATTGTTTCCGTAACATGTAGTTACATCCTGTCTTCCCTTTCCCTAGATGTGCCTTAGGCAATGCGCTGTTCTCTGATGGGGTTTGGTTGGTGGATTGTAGGATCTGTGTGGGTGTGGTCTGTGTGTGTGTGTGTGTGTGTGTGTGTGTGTGTGTGTTTTGTCCCTGGGAGCTGTGCATTTTCACACAGCTCCCAGGGAGAGTGATACATGGGCGGGAGGCCCTCTACCATCGGGTTACATAAGCTCTCGCAGAAAGGTTAGTTGGAGGAAAATAAACAGATATAAATACGTCTCTGTGTGATGCCTGCAGCCCCATAACTACAAACTCTCTAAGATGTGTGACCTGCCTTTCATGATCTACAATATTTTATCGCAATGACTCATTCTGGTTCTTATTCCTGCTGAGATTGAGAGACACTTTGCATAACTTCTTGAGATCAACTGCAAGCGCCGCTTGATCATTAAGCACCAGCAAGAGCTCCACGAAAAAGATGGGAAGGGCCATGTGACTTCCCCTGATAAAGGAGCTAGCAGACAGCTGAGAGAGAGCTGGACAGAGAGAAACGACGTGACGTGACTCACAGCGATGAGCTGATAGGARTTGTTCATCATGGCGATGAGCATGTTGAGCAGCACCACCAGGGAGATAACGTTGTAGGTACCGAACATGGTGGCTCCCACAAACTCTGTGAACTCATGGCGTGCCTTCACGTTGGTCACGTACAGGTTGAGCAGGCCGAATATCGACCAGAACAGGGACTGCAACGTCTCAAACAGCCTGGGAAAGAACAAGATTTTTTTTATACAGATTTTCTTCTTTTTTTTAAAAGCCAAGCAGCATAGCCTTTGAATCCTAAAAATATGTTTTGCATTACAGTTACTCAATGTAATATTACAACCTAGAAAACAGATGGAGGCGAGCGATGCAAACTGCTCAATCTCCAAAATGACTCAGGGGCTGGAGGAAGCAGATGAGATTTAGTACACTGCACTATTTTTTATTCATTACGTGACAGGGAGAGGATTATGTGCATACTGCAGGTTTCTGTGTGAAACCTCGGGGAACATGTGAAAAAGTGCTTTTCAATGACAATAGGCATTGGAGTATCAGACCCTGTGTGGAACCTGACACCTATTCCAAACCTGCCACCCACTTCCCGAACAATTCGTATCTCTTCATGTTCCGTCTCGGCTCCCCCCCCCAATATCTTTCAAGCTCCTTCCTTAACCCTGCCCTCTACCTCTTCACTCCCCTCCTTGTTTTAGAAAGTACTCGTTTCATTCATCTCTCCACACGCTCTTCTTTCTCTGTCTATCCAAAACCCTCCTTTTGTCATGACACACTCTTTCTAGGACAACGGGCCCTCAGGTGACTCACGTAGAGAAGGCGTTGTTCTGCTTCTCGCAGCGGATGCCCTTGCAGTTGTTGGGCTCGTCCGARGCCTTGGTCTCGTAGTAGAAGTACAGCTGGTTGAGCCCGTTGGCGAAGGCCAGCAGCACCAGGCAGTAGATGAAGAGGAACTTGAGGATGTCCAGCAGCATGCGTCCCAGGGAGATCTGCAGAGGCCCCAGGTGGGAGTTGGCTGTGAACAGGGAGATGAGGCGCAGGGAGCTGAAGATGTTGGCGATAGCAAACAGGGCCTCGGCTATCAGCGTTGGGTGCCACATCTCCCATTCCTCCCTCGGCCGAGAGCTGTTGTACTGTTGTTGAAACGGAGAGAGGCTGTTAGCTACCTGCCAGAAGGCCATGGTTATCATATTGCAATGTGTAAAGCAGGCAAAAAGATAGACAGGAATTTCTTAGCCCTCAAAATATCATCAACTCATCTTGAAAAGATAAACGTGTGACTTACCTTGAAGTAAGCTACTATTTTGAGTGAGATAGTGGCCAAGTAGAGAGAGTTCATGGCAAAGTCCATCAGGTTCCACCAGTCATGGACGTACTCAGTGAAGCCTCCGTCCCACATCTCCTTTATCTCAGCCCAGATGAAGCCTGAAGGGCAAACAGGTGTCAAGTCAGTAAGACACATGGCATTGCACACTACAATTAATGTCACCTGTCATGATATTTTTTTCTATCAGCACAACTAGTCCAAATCAGAAACAGATTAATGGCAGCAAATACAGCATTGTATTTCTCAATATCCACCCAGTTACCAGTTAGATCCTGTTAGAGATGGATTATAATGATAAGGCCTGAGTGTGATCATGTAAAAAGGTACGACACTGACCGTTAAGGATATCTCTCTAGCCCTAAACCTCCCCCATCACTGCCTGCCACCCCACCCCCTGCTCACCCAGCACCCAGGGAAGGATCATCCACTCCACCACGGTGGGTGGCGGGCCCTGGACATGCAGGTCTGTTCTCACGATGTGCTGGGAGGCCAGGAGGAGGAGGAAAAGAAAAGTCAGGTAGGAGGCTGTGTGGCAGATGAACTTGATGAAGGGCTTCTTGATGAAGAGGCCCAGGGCGCTCTTGGGGGCCAGCAGGTAGACCAGGGAGAAGATGGGGAAGAGCAGGCCGATGGTGAAGCAGGTGACCAGCTTGACCGCCCAATGGCGTCTGCGCCACCCGGGGAAACCGTCGTACCACAGGGTGGCCAGGAGCTGCTGACAGTTTGGCTGGGACACAAACTGGAGAGGAAGAGAGTATCAGAGATGGAGGGAAGAACATCGGTAAGGCAAATCGAAACGGCAGTATCACCCTTGGCATGTGCTATACAGGGTGATACTCAACCTATGTCACAACTCTCCTTCATTGGCAATAGATAACAGTTCAACTCCAGCCAACACCGGTCAAATTATTAGATCAACAAATAGAATAGAAGTGCCTGGGGTAAGAATACCACAATGGATATTGTACACATCTCAAATAGGATTCTTCCAGTGCTTCGGATATAAAGTTGATGTGTGCTACAGATCATAAAGTTCCTGGCTCTTGCCAGCTTCCGTGCAGTAAAACTTACTTCCCAGTGTTAGTCCCCGGCGCTATCCTCCCACTGATGACCCATGAGGTTGGCACTGCAGCTTATATACCCCAAAATACCCAAACAAACATCCCTGCAAGCTGCACATGGAATACAACTGAACAATACCCAAACAAACAGCCCTGCCAGTTGCACATGGAATACAGTCGTGTGCAGAACTACTTGCTGTAGTTTGAATTTCTGATATCTGATATGTTGTAAGCAGCATTGGCTTGCTCATTCAGTAGTGCTGGAAACAGGCTTGTTTCGGATAGTTTACTGTATCACAAATTCATCAGGACAAGATGAATCTATAACCCATCTATAAACTAATCTATAACCCATCTACATTAACTCATCTATAACCGATMTACATTAACTCATCTATAACCCATCTGCATTGACTCATCTATAACCCATCTATAAACTCATCCATAACCCATCTATAAACTCATCCATAACCCATGTATAAACTAATTTATAACAATAACTATAACATCTATAACATTAACTCATCTATAACCCCATCTATAAACTCATCTATAACCCATCTATACCTCATCTATAACCCATCTATAACTCATCTATAACCCATCTATAACCCCATCTATAACCCCATCTATAACCCATCTACCTTAACTCATATTTAACATCTATAAACATAAGACATCTACATTAACTCATCTATAACCATCAATAAACTCATATATAGCCCATCTATAAACTCATCTATAACCCATCTACATCAACTCATATATAACCATCTACATTAACTCATATATAGCCTTGTACATTAACTAATCTATAACCATCTACAAACAAATCTATAACCGTCTATAAACTAATCTATAACCCCTCTATAAACTCATAAATAACCCATCTATAACATCTATAAACTCATCTATAACCATCTATAAACTCATATAAACCCCCTCTATAAACCCATCTATAAACTCATATAACCCATCTACATTAACTCATCTATAACCCCATCTATAAACTCATCTATAACCCATCTATACCTCATCTATAACCCAACTATAACTCATCTATAACCCATCTACATTGACTCATCTATAAACTCATCTATAACCCATCTATAACTCGTCTATAAACTCATCCATAACCCATCTATAAACTCATCTATAACCCATGGTATAGAATTTAAGATGTTATAGAGGTATAGATGGGTTAAGGATGAGTTAATGTAGAAGGGTTATAGATGAGTTTAGATGGTTATGGATACGTTTAGATGGGTTATAGATGAGTTTATAGATGAGTTAATAGTAGATAGTTAATATAGATGTGTTATTTGAGTTTATAGATGGTTTATGGATAAGTTTATAGATGGGCTAATATATGATTTACATAGATGGGTTATGATGCGTTATAGATGAGTCAATGTAGATTGTATAGATGATTATAGATGGTTATGGATACGTTTTATAGATGGGTTATAGATGAGTTTTATAGATGAGTTATAGATGAGTTAAATATAGATGTGTTATTTGAGTTTATAGATGGTTTATGGATAAAGTTTATAGATGGTTATAGATTAGTTTATAGATGGGGTTATAGATGATGTAATGTATATGGGTTATAGATGAGTTATAGATGGGGTTATGGATGAGTTTATAGACGAGTATAGATGGGTTATAGATGAGTTTATAGATGATCAATGTAGATGGGTTATAGATGAGTTATAGTTGGGTTATAGATGAGGTATAGATGGGTTTAGATGAGTTTATAGATGGGGTTATTAGATGAGTTAATGTAGATGGGTTATATGAGTTTATAGATGGGTTTATAGAGGGGGTTTATATGAGTTTAATAGATGGTTATAGATGAGTTTATAGATGTTATAGATGGGTTATTTATGAGTTTAAAGGGGTTAGATAGTTTATAGACGGTTTATAGATTTGTTTGTGATGGTTATAGATTAGTTAATGTACCAAGGCTTATATATGAGTTAATGTAGATGGTTATATATGAGTTGATGTAGATGGGTTATAGATGAGTTTATAGATGGGCTTATATGAGTTTATTGATGGTTATAGAGATGTTTATGTACGATGTTTTATGTTTATAGATGTTAATAGGAGTTAAGGTAGATGGGTTATAGATGGGTTATAGATGGGCGTTATAGATGGTTATAGTTGAGTATAGATGGGTTATAGATGAGGTATAGATGGGTTATAGATGAGTTTATAGATGGGGTTATAGATGAGTTAATGTTATAGATGTTATAGTTATGTTATAAAATTAGTTTATACATGGGTTATGGATTGAGTTTATAGATGGTTATGGTGGAGAGTTATAGGGGTATAGATGGTCATAGGATGGGTTATAGATGGTTAATGTATACGGTATAAGATGAGTTAATGTAGATGGGTTATAGATTAGTTTATAGATGGGTTATAGATTCATCTTGTCCTGATGAATTTGTGATACAGTAAACTAATCCGAAACAAGCCTGTTTCCAGCACTACTCGATGAGCAAGCCAATGCTCGCTTCAAATATCAGATATCAGAATTCAAACTACAGCAAGTAGTTTTGCACACGGCTGTATCCTCCATGTGCAACTGGCAGGGGTTTGTTTGGGTATTGTTCAGTGTATTCATGGAGCTTGCAGGGATGTTTGTTTGGTATTTTGGGTATATAAGCTGCAGTGCCAACCTGCCATGGGTCATCAGTGGAGGATAGCGCCGGGACTAACACTGGGAAAAGTAGTTTACCTGCACGGAAGCTGGCAAGACCAGGAACTTTATGATCTGTAGCACACATCAACTTTATATCCGAAGCACTGGAAAATAACCTATTTGGAGATGTGTACAATAATCCAATGTGGTATTCTTTTTTATTTTTTTTTTTTTCTTTATGATTTGCTCTT
>NC_036863.1:42018980-42019538 GCF_002910315.2 Salvelinus sp. IW2-2015 | reverse complement strand
CATCTATAAACTCATCTATAACCCATCTATAAACTCATATAACCCATCTATAAACTCATCTATAACCCATCTATAACTCATCTATACCTCATCTATAMCTCATCTATACCTCATCTATACCTCATCTATACCTCATCTATACCTCATCTATAAACCCATCTACATTGACTCATCTATAAACTCATCTACAACCCATCTATAAACTCATCTATAACACATCTATAACCCATCTATAAACTCATATATAGCCCATCTATAAACGTATCCATAACCCATCTATAAACTCATATTTATTTATTTTTTATTTCACCTTTATTTACCCAGGTAGGCAAGTTGAGAACAAGTCCTCATTTACAATTGTGACCTGGCCAAGATAAAGCAAAGCAGTTCGACACATACAACAACACAGAGTTACACATGGAGTAAAACAAACATACAGTCAATAATACAGTAGAAAAATAAGTCTATATACAATGTGAGCAAATGAGGTGAGATAAGGGAGGTAAAGGCAAAAAAAGGCCATGGTGGCGAAGTAAATACAATATAGCAAGTAAAACA
>NC_036863.1:41988036-42018125 GCF_002910315.2 Salvelinus sp. IW2-2015 | reverse complement strand
GAGGGTTGTTAACACAGTGTCCAAAGAAGGGCCAGAAGTATACAGAATGGTGTCATCTGCGTAGAGGTGGATCAGAGACTCACCAGCAGCAAGAGCGACATCATTGATGTATACAGAGAAGAGAGTCGGCCCAAGAATTGAACCCTGTGGCACCCCCATAGAAACTGCCAGAGCCCCGGACAACAGGCCCTCCGATTTGACACACTGAACTCTATCAGAGAAGTAGWTGGTGAACCAGGCGAGGCAATAATTTGAGAAACCAAGGCTATCGAGTCTGCCGATGAGGATGTGGTGATTGGCCAGGTCAATGATAACGGCTGCACAGTATTGTTTCTTATCGATGGCGGTTAAGATATCGTTTAGGATCTTGAGCGTGGCTGAGGTGCACCCATGATCAACTCTGAAACCAGATTGCATAGCGGAGAAGGTGCGGTGGGATTCGAAATGGTCGGTAATCTGTTTGTTGACTTGGCTTTCGAAGACCTTAGAAAGGCAGGGTAGGATAGATATAGGTCTGTAGCAGTTTGGGTCAAGAGTGTACCCCCCTTTGAAGAGGGGGATGACCGCAGCTGCTTTCCAATCTTTGGGAATCTCAGACGACACGGAGGAGAGGTTGAACAGGCTAGTAATAGGGGTTGCTAATTTTAGAAAGAAAGGGTCCAGATTGTCTAACCCGGCTGATTTGTAGGGGTCCAGATTTTACAGCTCTTTCAGAACATCAGCTGACTGGATTTGGGAGAAGGAGAAATGGGGAAGGCTTGGGCAAGTTGCTGTGGGGGGTGCAGTGCTGTTGACCAGGGTAGGGGTAGCCAGGTGGAAAGCATGGCCAGCCGCAGAAAAATGCTTATTGAAATTCTCAATTATAGTGGATTAACTCTGGTGACAGAGTTTCCTATCCTCAGTGCAGTGGGCACCTGSTAGGAGGTGTTCTTATTCTCCTTCTTCTCTTCTTTTTTTGAGTTTGTGTCACAGGAAGCAAATTTCTGCTTGAAAAAGCTAGCCTTGGCTTTTCTAACTGCCTGTGTATATTGGTTTCTAACTTCCCTGAAAAGTTACATATCACGGGGGCCGTTTGATGCTAATGCAGAACGCCATAGGATGTTTTTGTGTTGGTTAAGGGCAGTCAGGTCTGGAGAGAACCAAGGGCTATATCTGTTCCTGATTCTACATTTCTTGAATGGGGCATGCTTATTTAAGATGGTGAGGAAGGCAGCTAAAAAAAATAACCAGGCATCCTCTACTGACGGGATGAGGTCAATATCCTTCCAGGATACCCGGGCCAGGTCTATTAGAAAGGCCTGCTCGCTGAAGTGTTTCAGGGAGCGTTTGACAGTGATGAGTGGAGGTCGTTTGACCGCTGACCCATTATGGATGCAGGCAATGAGGCAGTGATCGCTGAGATCTTGCTTGAAAACAGCAGAGGTGTATTTAGAGGGCAAGTTGGTAAGGATGATATCTATGAGGGTGCCCGTGTTTACGGCTTTGGGGTGGTATCTGGTAGGTTCCTTGATCATTTGTGTGAGATTAAGGGCATCAAGCTTAGATTGTAGGATGGCTGGGGTGTTAAGCATGTCCCAGTTTAGGTCACCTAGCAGCACGAGCTCTGAAGATAGATGGGGGGCAATCAGTTCACATATGGTGTCCAGAGCACAGCTGGGGGCAGAGGGTGGTCTATAGCAGGCGGCAACGGTTAGAGACTTGTTTTTAGAGAGGTGGATTTTTAAAAGTATAAGTTCAAATTGTTTGGGTACAGACCTGGATAGTAGAACAGAACTCTGCAGGCTATCTCTGCAGTAGATTGCAACACCGCCCCCTTTGGCCATTCTATCTTGTCTGAAAATGTTGTAGTTAGGGATGGAGATTTCAGAGTTTTTGGTGGTCTTCCTAAGCCAGGATTCAGACACGGCTAGGACATCCGGGCTGGCAGAGTGTGCTAAAGCAGTGAATAAAACAAACTTAGGGAGGAGGCTTCTAATGTTAATAACCTCACTAGGGTATGTCTAGCGTCCCACCTGGCCAACATCCAGTGAAATTGCAGAGCGCCAAATTCAAATACAGAAATACTCATTATAAAAATTCAGAAAACATACAAGTATTTTACATAGGTTTAACTTCTTAGCGCTAGGGGTCAGATTATTATTWWTTTTTTTAAATAACGTGCCCAACGTAAACCGACATTTTCTCTGGCCCAGATCGTAGAATATGCACATAATTTACAGATTAGGATAGAAAACACTCCAAAGTTTCCAAAACTGTCAAAATATTGTCTGTGAGTATAACAATACTTATTCTGTAAGCGAAAACCTGAGAAATTGTAACCCGGAAGTGATAAAAAAAAAAATTTAAACTGTGTTTCCTGGCCCGTCTAACCTCCATTTAAAGGGGTATCAACCAGATCCCTTTTCCAATGGCTTCCTCAGGCTGTGACCAGGCTTTAGACATAGTTTCAGGCTTTTATTTTGAAAAATGAGCGAGTTTTTTCAAAAGTAGTCAGGTGTCCTCTGAATATTTCCTGCGCGCGAGAGAGACTGGCACCCCATTTTCCTTTTGTCTCTTAATGAATAGGTTATGGTCCGGGTGAAATATTATCGATTATGTTTGTTAAAAACAACCTGAGGATTGATTATAAAAAACATTTGACATGTTTCTACGACCATTACGGATATTTTGGGGAATTTGACGAACGGAACACGGCTTTGGTTTTCTCAACATAATGCGCAACCCAAATCGTTTTTTTTGTGATAAAAGTAATATTTATCGAACAAAAATAACATTTATTGTGTAACTGGGAGTCTCGTGAGTGCAAACATCCGAAGATGATCTAAGGTAAGCGATTAATTTTATTGCTTTTCTGACTTTCGTGACCATGCTCATTTGGGGCTAGCTGTTGTAGCATTGAAAGCTACACTCACAAAAGCTTGGATTTATTTCGCTGTGAAACATATTAGGTGGATTAACAACAAGCTAAGCTGTGTTTTGGTATATTTCACTTGTGATTGCATGATTATAAATACTTTTAGTCATATTTTTGCATTTGGCGCCCTGCAATTCTAGTGGTGGTTTAGGAAAGTGATCAGGAAAGATTTCAAAAAGGCTTTATGGCGAAAGCACACCTTACKATTATTTGAGAACATCGCCCAGCAGACAAACCATTACAAACAGTAACCAGCCAAGTAGAATAGTTACACAAGTCAGAAATAGAGATAAAATGAATCACTTACCTTTGATGATCTTCATATGGTTGCACTCAGAAGACATTCATTTACTCAATAAATGTTTGTTTTGTTCGATAAAGTCTCTCTTTATATCCAAAAACCTCCACTTTGTTTGCGCATTTTCTTCAGTAATCCACAGGCTCAAACGCAGTCACAACAGGCAGACAAAAAAATCCTAATTGTATCCGTAAAGTTCATAGAAACATGTCAAACGATGTTTATATTCAATCCTCAGGTTGTTTTTAGCCTAAATAATCGATAATATTTCAACCAGACAATAACGTCGTAAATATAAAAGGTAAACAAGAAAGGCACTCTCTCGGTCATGCGCATGAAAAAGCTCTGTGACACTGCAGGGTCCACACATTCAGACTGTTCTTACTCCCTAATTTTTCAGAATACAAGCCTGAAACAATTTCTGAAGACTGTTGACATCTAGTGGAAGGCATAGGAACTGCAATCTGAGTTCTAAGTCAATGGATACTGTAATGGCATTGAATAGAAAACTACAAAACAAAAATAAATCCTTCTTCCTGGATGGATTTTTCTCAGTTTTTTGCCTGCCAAATCAGTTCTGTTAGACTCACAGACACTATTGTAATAGTTTTGGAAACTTTAGAGTGTTGTCTATCCAAATCTACCAATTATATGCATATCCTATCTTCTGGGCCTGAGTAGCAGGCAGTTTAATTTGGGCACGCTTTTCATCCAAAATTCCGAATGCTGCCCCCTACCCTAGAGAACTGCATGAAACCAAGGCTATTACGGTTACAGAATTAATCAAAAGAGAGCTACTGGGGAATAAGAGTGGAGCTAGGCACTGCAGGGCCTGGATTCACCTCTACATCACCAGAGGAACAGAGGAGGAGTAGGATAAGGTTACGGCTAAAATATGAGAATTGGTCGTCTAGGATGTCGGGAACAGAAAGTAAAAGGAGCAGGTTTCTGGGGGCGATAAAATTGCTTCAAGGTATAATGTACAGACAAAGGTATGGTAGGATGTGAATACAGTGGAGGTAAACCTAGGCATTGAGTGATGATGAGAGAGATATTGTCTCTAGAAACATCATTGAAACCAGGTGATGTCATCGCATGTGTGGGTGGTGGAACTGAAAGGTTTGCCAATTGGCAAAATAGATATAGTTATAGTGGCCCAAGAAAATTGTCCGATAGACCTATTCAGATAGCAGCCGATAAGACAGCTAACGATTAGCGGGCCGCAGATTGGGGTAGTATCAGCTAGTTTACGCCGGCGATGGAGGGTGCTAGTTTTGGTATAGCTCACGTCTGGGTACTTGCACACCGTGGGCAAGAATAACGTCGGTAGCCAGTTTGTGAAGGCCCGGTGGGCTCCGCATGCCCGGCAGTAAAAAACGGGTCCGATAGGTGATCTGTGCCCAGGAGTGGCTGAGTCGAACTCTTCAGGCTGGCTAGCGTTCCGGAATAATTGATGTTGCTCCGCGGGACCCACGTTACCAATTGTCAACTCGGATAGCAAGCTAGCTAGCTGCAAGATCCAGGTGTAAACCTGTCCAGAGCTGGCGCTAGAAATCCGGGATATGGAGGAACAATAGTCCGGTATGCTCTGGTGTCGAGTTGCAGTGCTATCAAAGCACTGCCGATAGCTTTTCGGCTAAAGGATAGCTGATGGACTGCCCAGACCGTGGTTAGCTACAAACTAATGTTAGCCAGCGTGAAACTAAGCTAACTACTGGGCTAACCTTTCTGTTGTAGCTTCTCGCTTGGTTGGATTTCGCTAATTTGCGACGGTATAATGACTTTCTTTTTTGAAATTGGATGAGGCGCGAGATGCGAAGGAGAGTCTTTTGCAAGAAAAAAATAACTAATAAAAAACGATATGCTGAGAAATATGTAAATATATTATAGTATAACAGGTGGACACGACCAAGACCGAAGTGACAGAAGGGCACGTACTGGACTGCTGATGCACATCTTTGCGAGTATTTTTTGGGGAACGTCCATGCTATTATACTCGCATGTCTAGTGATAACCATATAATCCTCATTCTACATGTAACTCATCTATAACCCATAATATTAAGAACTCTTCCTCATACACCCCCAAATGAGTGAGAAACTCATTCTTATAACACGATCTATACCTCATCTATAACCCATCTATACTCACTATGAACCCATCTATCAACCAATAACCTAACCCATCTATAACTCACTAATAACATCTGAATTAACTATCTAGTAAACCCCACACTATAAAGAGTCTAGTAACTACCATCTAGATACCTCATCATATAACCCATATAACCCATCTTCAACGGCTGGGGTCCGACCAATCTGATTACACGCTTCAAGACTGGCTTCGATCACCTGGGTGTGGCAGAGTGGCTGCTTCAGAGCAGTGAGCTAAAAACAAAGCGTTTAGGCAGAGTATGGACTTTCTAAAGATGTTAACGTTACCTGCATGAAACCATAGGCTTATTTATCGGTTACAGAAGTCAATCAGAGATGAGAGCACAGACTGGGGGAGTGGGAGTGGGGGTCCTTAGGGTCATCTTGACAGGAAATACCTGGATTAACCTTCGTGATCACTTCACCCAGAAGGAACAGAGAAGTTAGGATAAGGAGGTAACGGCTAAATGCCCTGGATAATATAGCGGGATTGGGGAAATGTTCCGTGCATTTTGCGTCCAACACAACAATTTGCGACGATATGTGATTCGGTGAGGCGAGTTCATTTAGGAAGTGTGCATTGACGATGTCCGTACACCACAGCATATCGATGTAAACATTCCCAAACCAGAAACACGTGGATTGACGGCAGCATTACGCGTGAAACTGAAAGCGCGAACCACTGCTTTTACCAGGGCAAGGTGACCGGAAGCATGACCGAATACAAACAGTGTAGCTATTCTCTCCGCAAGGCAATCAAACAGGCTAAAGTCCCAGTACAGAGACAAAATCGAGTCGCAATTCACAAGCTCAGACACAAGAGGTATGTGGCAGGGTCTACAGTCAATCAGGATTACAAAAAGAAAACCAGCCCCGTCGCGGGACCAGGATGTCTTGCTCCCAGACAGGCTAAACAATTTTTTGCCCGCTTTGAGGACAATACCGTGCCACTGACACGGCCCCCTCCAAAACCTGCGGGCTCTCCTTTCACTGCAGCCGAGGTGAGTAAAACATTTAAACGTGTTAACCCTCGCAAGGCTGCAGGCCCAGACGGCATTCCCAAGCCAGCGGTCCTCAGAGACATGCGGCAGACCCAGCTGGCCTGTGTGTTTACGGACATACTTTCGAACCTTCAATCCTTATCCCAGTCTGCTGTTCCACAATGCTTCAAGAGGGCCACCATTTGTTCCTGTTCCCAAGAAAGCTAAGGTAACTGAGCTACTAACGGACTACTGCCCCGTACGCATCCTTTCCCTTCATCATTGAAGTGCTTTGAAGACTATCCAAGGACCATATCACCCCCCTACACGGGACACCCTAGACCCACTCAATTGCTTACCGACCCCAATAAGGTCCACAAGACGACGCAATCGCAACCCACTGCACACTAGCCCGTAACCATCTGGACAAGAGATACCCATGTGCACAAATGCCTGGTATCATAAGCGATTTACAGCTCGCATTTGAACACCAATATGTACCTCTCCGAAGCCGCACAACCTCGTCTATCAAGCTGACGAGACCCTGGGTCTCGACCCCGCCCTGTGGCAACTGGTCGCTGGCACTTCCTGACGGGCCGCCCCCAGGTGGTGAGGATAGGTAACAACTCTCACACCCGCTGATCACTCAACACTGGGGCCCCACAAGGGGGGCTTCTGAGGCCCTCTCCGTACTCCCGTTTCACCCACGACTGCGTGGCCATGCACGCCTCCAATCAATCATCAAGTTTGCGGATGAACACAGGTGGTAGACTTTGATTACCAACAACGACAGAGACGGCTACAGGGAGGAGTGGGGCCCTCGGAGGTGGTGTCAGGAAAATAAACCTCAACAACACACGTCAAAAACAAGGAGATTGATGTGGACATTCAGAAACCAGCAGAGGGAAGCACCCCTATCACAGTACGAGTGTCAGTAGTGGGAGAAGGTGGAAAGTTTTTAGGTTCCTCGGTGTACACATCACGGGCAAACTGAATTGTAACCCACCAACAGCAGAGCGTCGTGATAAGAAGGCGCAGCAGCGCCTCTTCAACCTCAGGAGGCTGAAGAATTCGGCTTGTCACCAAAAGCACTCACAAACTTCTACAGATGCACAATCGAGAGCATCCTGTCGGGCTGTATCACCGCCTGGTACGGCAACTGCTCCCGCCCACAGTGTAAGGCTCTCCAGAGGGTAGTGAGGTCTGCAGAACGCATCACCGGCGGGCAAACTACCTGCCTCCAGAACACCTACACACCCGATGTCACAGGAAGGCCATAAAGATCATCAAGGACAACAACCACCCAAGCCACTGCCTGTTCACTCCCGCTATCTCCAGAGGCGAGGTCAGTACAGGTGCATCAAAGCAGGGACCGAGAGACTGAAAAACAGCTTCTATCTCAAGGCCATCAGACTGTTAAACAGCCACCACTAACATTTAGCGGCCGCTGCCAACATACTGACTCAACTCCAGCCACTTTAAAAATGGGAATTGATGGAAATATGTAAAAATGTACCACTAGCCACTTTAAACAATGCCACTTAATATAATGTTTACATACCCTACTTACCCATCTCATATGTATATGTATATACTGTACTATATCATCTACTGCATCTTGCCATCTTTATGTAATACATGTACCACTAGCCACTTTAAACTATGCCACTTTATGTTTACATACCCTACAGTACTAATCTCATATGTATATACCGTACTCTATACCATCTACTGCATCTTGCCTATTGCCGTTCTGTACCACCACTCATTCATATATCTTTATGTACATATTCTTTATCCCTTTACACTTGTGTGTGTATAAGGTCGTAGTTGTGGAATTGTTAGGTTAGATTACTTGTGGTTATATATGTGAATTGTCGAACTAGAAGCACAAGCATTTCGCTACACCTCGCATAACATCTGCTAACCATGTGTATGTGACTAATAAAATTTGATTTGATGGATTTGATTTGATCTGTAACTCTCTATAACCATCTAATAAACGCATCTATAACCATCTACATTAACTCATCTAACCATCTATAAACGCATCTATAACCATCTATACTTATATCACCCATCTATAAACTCATCTAAACCATCTACATTAACTCATCTATAACCCCATATATAAATAATCATAACCCATCTATACCTCATCTATAACCCATCTGTAACTCATATATAAACTCATTTACACCCATCTATACTCATCTATAACCCATCTAAACCCACTATAACTCATCTATAACCCATCTACATTGATCTTCATCTATAAACTCATCTATAACCCACTAAACCACACTAACCCATCATAAACTCTTTATAACCCATCTACATTACTCATCTATAACCCCATATATATAAACTATCTATCATATATACCATCATATACCCATCTATAACCAATAAACCCCATCTATAAACTCATCTATAACCCATCTATAAACTCATCTATAACTCACCTATAACTAATCTATAACCCATCTACATTAACTCATCTATAACCCATCTATAAACTCATCTATAACCCATCCTATAAACTCATACCATACCCATCTATAACTCTTCTATAACCCATCTACATTAATCATCTATAACCCCATATATAAACTAATCTATAACCCATATATACACCTCATCTATAACCCATCTATAAACTGATCTATAACCATCTATAAACTCCATCTCTATAACTCATCCATAACCCCTCTATAAACTAATCTATAACCCATCTATAAACGCATCTATAACCCATCTATACCTTATCTATAACCATCTGTAACTCATCTATAACTCATCTACATTAATCATCTATAACCCATCTATAAATTCATCTAAACCCATCTATAAACTCATATATACCCATCATAAACTTATCCATAACCATCTACAACCATCTCTAATACTCATCTATAACCCATCTATAACTCAAACTATAACCAGTCTATAACTCATCTATAACTCATCTATATACCAATCTACATTAACTCATCTGTAACCCATCTATAAACTCATCTATAATACCACATCCATAACCCATCTTTAAACTGATCTATAACATTCTATAAACTCATAACCCATTTTACATTAATCATCTATAACCCATCTATAACCCTCCTATAAACTCACTACTATAACCACTACCTTAACTCATATAAATCTATAAACATAAGACATCTACATTAATCATCTATAACAATCTACAACTAATCTATAACGTCTATAAACTCATCTATAACCCTTCTATAAACTCATAAATAACCCATCTATAACATCTATAAACTCATTCTATAACAACTATAAACTCATCTAAACCCCTCTATAACTCATCTATAACTCTAACCCATCTAAATAAACCATCTATAACCCCATCATAAACTCATCTATAACCATCTATAACCATCTAATAACATCCATCTAAACACTCCTATATACTCACTATAAACTCAATAACCCCCTATAAACTTCATCTATAAACCCCTCTATAAACTCATATATAACCCATCTATAAACTCCATAATATTCCCCATCTATAACCATACTATAAATTCTTATACAACCCATCTATAACCATCTATAAATGCATATATAAACCCATCTATACAATTTATACACCATATATAAACTCATATATAACCCATCTAATAACCCATGTATAACTATCTCATAACCATCTACATTAACTCGTCTATAGCACAAA
Source organism: Salvelinus sp. IW2-2015 (assembly GCF_002910315.2). Classification (NCBI taxonomy): domain Eukaryota; kingdom Metazoa; phylum Chordata; class Actinopteri; order Salmoniformes; family Salmonidae; genus Salvelinus; species Salvelinus sp. IW2-2015. Next base: position 42,008,077 of record NC_036863.1, on the reverse strand, counting down.
TATAAACTCATCTATAACCCATCTACATTACTCATATTAAACATCTATAAATTCATTTAATAAGCCATCTATATTAACTCATACCATCTATAACTCATCTATAAACTCATCTATAACCATCTACATAAACTCATCTATAACCATCTCCATTAACTCATCTATAACATCTATGAACTCATCTATACCAATCCATGAACTCATCTATAACCATCTATGAACTCATCTATAACCATCTATGAACTCATCTATAACCATCTAATGAACTCATATATAACCCATCATAACCATCTATAAATGCATCTATAACCCATCTATAAACCATCTATAAACCATATATAAACCTACACATATAAACCCATATATTAACTCATCTATAACCCATCTATAAACTAAAATATTACCACCTACCATAACAATCTATAAACTCATATATAACTCATTTATAAACCATCTATAAACTCATATATAACTCATTTATAAACCATCTATAAACTCATATATAACTCATTCATAACCATCTATAAACTCATATATAACTCATTCATAAACCATCTATAAACTCATATATAACTCATTCATAACCCATCTATGACCTATAACCCCTCTGTCTGTCAGATTTAAGAATGAAGAACCTCAACTTACTTCGAAAGTATGAAAATATCCCTATTTCTTTGACAAAATAAGATTTCTGTTTTGTTTAACTCCTCCTATTGTTCCATTGTTCTGTGTTCCTCTTTCTATCTAGATGTATTCTTGAAAGTCACCTGGGATGAAATAATCGAATATTACCATGGAGTCACCTGTCAGACCACCAACAAAAAAAAGGGTTGACATAGACATTGAAATCCCTGGAGAGGGGATCCTGAGGGACCACTGAAAAGATAACACAGGAACTCTTTGTGAAGAGCGCTTCCCCCCTGCCATTTCTGAAGGTAAAGGGTATGAATAAATTACTTGAGCTCTATTCTTACTTTCCGGAAAATAAATAAATGAGAGGTGGTTCTATGCATAAATGCCTGTGCGATTGTGGATGCATACGGATGAGGGACCAAGAACAGTCTTTTAATTACTTTACCTACTGTAGAATGCAATTAGGTAATCAGTCCCAGCAGAAAAGCTGATTATAAAAGCCCAAACAGTAGTCCCCCCTCCTTCCTGATGTGTGAATATTTGATGCATATGCTGAATTAGACTAGTTTAAACCTACTGTTCTCTCCCCCGTGTCCGCCGCCGCCATGTCCCCGGCCCCCATGTCCACCGTTCGCTCTCTGACAACCAGGCCCTCAACTCCCACGTGACTGTGCTGTCCTATTCTGCACAGAATCTCTATGCATCTCTACAAACCTACTATCTCTGGAACGATTGCTGTTTTGAACAAGGTAACTTCAGCCAATCATAAAACGTCAGAAGGCTGACTGAACTGATTGTTGACTGTAGTGGTCTGAGGATGAAGGATGAAAGGTCTGTACTTGCTGACCGAGCCATGAGTATTCTACCTGGCCTTTTCCCCAGTTCGGTTGGTTAGGTTCTCTGAACAGCCCCGCAGAGCTGAAGAAGACTGAGTTAATTACAGTGCAGGAAAATATGGAGTTTTCAGATCACAACAAAGGAGCAGCCGAATGCCAGTATTCAAATCAAATCAAGACGAAGATGAAAGGTGTGTGTGTGTGTGTGCGTGTGCGTGTGCTATTGTGCGTGAGCACACGTACAGAGTATGTGTTTGTGAGAGTGTGCATGCATGCGTCAGACCTCTCCAGAGGGAGAACAAGGAGAGAATAAAGAAAGACAGCAAGAAACATGCCAACTGTATTTTATATGAGCGAAAAGGAGCAACGGAATGGAAGAATTCTCAGTAGGACAGTAGACTGTGAATTAACCCCTTTTAGGTGGCAATGAGAGAGAACACAAGCCACCTGATCACCCAAGCCTTTGACCTGCCTGTGTCTCGCACTTCATTGACACTAAATGCTGCCCTCAGTTCACCATTGAACCAGAAGAAATTAAGGATTAGGATGCCTCGCTTCCTCTTTCGTCTCTGGGTCAAACAAAACCAATAGAAACGTCACAAGCCACGACTCAAATTAACCCCTTGTCTTCCAGTTYAGAAGTGAGTCACAACTGGTCTTAGTGGTGTTGAGATTTTTCTGAAGGTTAAAGGTGAACTGAAGGCAGCATTTAGTGTCAATGAAGTGGAGTTTCTCAATTGGTTTGCTCAAATCCTGCGTCCTCTCTCCTCCATCCTCTCTCGCCTCCTTTTGAAAAAGCTCAAAGGAAATCGAGAAGAGGCGGCGAGGAGAGGCAAATTACGTTTACAGGGATGGGATCCCAAAATAAATGTGTAAAGTGATAAAAACAAATTAAGTTAGTTGTGCAATACCTTTTGCAGATAAAACTATAAGTAACCTTTAGCCATGGCTTACTCCGTGTTCATATGCTATCTGGGGAGTGGGCGGAATGACAGGTTATTAGCTGTAAAATGCTATTATTATTCATTTTTGGAGACCCGTGGGCCCACCTGCCTAGGGGGGGCTGGGGGGGGTGTGGTTTACCAGTGTTCACTATACTAGACCCCTTCTGCTCGGCCCTCTCAGCTCACCTCTTTCTGGTGGTACTTGATAGCTAGTTTGAGCTTGGCCAGGTCACGGCAGTCCTGTGGGTCTAGCTCCTCACTGAGGTCATCGCGGTGGTTGAGGACGGTCTCCAGCTCTCTAGAGCTCCTGGCCTGGTCCAGCAGGTCCTTGGCAAACAGCTTACACTGCTGGGACAGCTCCTCGTACTCCTGACGGAACTCATTCTCCACCTGGAAGAGCAATGAACTTGTTATAAGCCCTTTATAAACCCTGCTGGGACAGCTCCTGGTAATCCTGACGGAACTCGTTCTCCACCTTGCTTAGCTCCTTCAGCTCCCAGCCCAGGCGGAAGGCAGTCAGGATGGGGTCTTCGCTGGACAGGGCGATGAGGGACGGGCTGGCCAGGGTCTTGTAGACGTTGAGGCGAGAGCGTGAGTGACGCAGGCTGTCCACCTCGGAGCTGGACACACAGGCCACGCAGTCGCAGCGGATCTGGTGTGGCCGGGGGATGGTCACTTTGCGCTGGACCAGCAGCTTGATGATCTCATAGTTGTTGGTGTGAGCTGCCAGCATGATGGGTGTGATGTCAGGGGTAAACTCTGAGAACTGAGTATCCATCATCAGGTTGGGCACCTGGAGAAGAGAACAGGGGTTTGGGGAGGAGAGGGATTACTGAGTGGGCCCAGGGAAGAGCATAACCTGTACAACTTACATAACCGGTCTAACCTATACATAACATGTACATAGCCTGTCTGTCAAATCATGCTTATTCAGCTACAATAAGGACCTAGTAGGCCCACTAGCTGAAATATGCCTGTGCTATACCTAATGTCCTACATACCTGTTTCTCTCTGCTGGACCTGCGATGGGACAGCAGCAGCTCCACGGCGCCCACCACCTCCTTGCGGATGGCGTAGAGTAGTGCGTCGCCCACGTGCACGCCGTGGTTGAGCAGCAGCTCCATCACCTCCAGGTTCTCGTTCTCGATGGCGATGAGCAGTGCGCTGCGCCCCAGCGGGTCCAGGCAGTTCACGTTGATGTTGTAGTAGATCTCCGCCTCCTGCAGGGCCAGCTTCACCCCGGCATAGTCGCCCTTCTCCACCGCCGTCAGGTACGCCCGCTCCTCCGCTGACAGCTCCGCTTCCGCCCGCACGATCTGCAGCGGGATGCGGTCGCGGTACGGCGAGTAGCTCGCCTTCTTGTAGTACAGCTGGGCCATGGGATTCATCATGTGTACACGGTCAGTATCACTCACAATCTACTGGGGAATTGGAATCTGGGGCGAAAGAAAAATAGCATGGGTTCTAGTTTCGTTCTCCACAAATTACACCTGAATCTAGTGTTGATAGCCTAATGGTGTTGAATTGCCAAATTAACAGCACAGTGAGCAATGTTTTTATTCCTGTCTTGGACTTCTATTCTATTCACATGACAATAGACGGTTCCACTCCTGCTCCAAGCGTGCTATTGGACCCATAGTAATTCTGTCATTTCTTCAGCCTCCTCCTCTGATGTCACTCCACACAGCTGAATGTATTAGTAGGATAAACGTTGTACGGGGTTCTCTGTTTGATCACTGCAAGCAGAGTTTTTTTTTCCTTCAGGAAACTGACAGCAGAGGGGAAGAAGGTGGAGAATCTAGTTTAGCCCCTCTGCCACCCCCCCATCACCCTGGTTCTCATTAACCACCCACCCAGCCAGAGCCATTGCTGTGGCCCCACACAGCCCTGCAGGGCCTGCCGTTTCTGAGACACATCCATATTCATGGCACCATGGGGAGGGAGTGGAGGCACTGCGCTGAAACACCATCGACGGAAGGGAAGTTAGAGCACATGAGGACTGTGCTTTGAGCACATGAGGACTGTGCTTTGAGCACATGAGGACTGTGCTTGCTTTTCCCTCAGCCTGGTCTTGCATGAGTGAGCCCCCTGCTTCAGGGCCTCTGCAGGAGATATGGGTCCACTCCAAGCTGAGTCACGGGTGATAAAACACTCTCCCACTGTATTTTCTGCAGTGTGTGGATGGCTGAGTTTAAGTGCTGCTGGTGGGAGCTTAATCTCCTGGGGATGGCCTTGGCAAGATGGTCACTACCTCTGATACCTGTGGACCTGCTCAAACCACTTAGATTTGACAAACGCAGTAAAGGGATTGGTCAGCCAGAGAGGGTGGATATGTCCACACAGAAGGCAAGCTCGTAAGCCCCTGATCACTTCAAGTGGTAATCGAACCAACCATTGACTTAATCAATACAACTGTGTTTGACCTGCTGGTGTCCTTGTTACACCAGTATTACATTCCCTGCATATTGGACTGGACCACTCCAAACAGACAGAGACATTCTTGGCAAGGCATCTTGAGGAGGCATGCAAGAGTTCGATCTTGTTCGCGAACAAATTGTCACCTTGGAAATGCGTTCCCGTGTCACCTGTCAACGAGGAGGGACGTGTATAGTATCACCTAGCAAGACAGGCCGCAGAGTACCGCCATCAACCTCTATTTCCACAAACTGGAGATTGTAATAAACGCAGCTATCAAATCTAATGCTAAAGCATTCTTCTTTCATGATAAGAATTGATATCACCATTCCAGCACGGCTGTTTACTGTGCTGAAACGCCCATGCTGTTCTCTATCTCTTCATCAGACCAAGCTGGCAGCTGCAGTGCACAGACCGCACAGTTTTTCAATGYGAGTACTAATTGGCCTTAAATGCGAGTAAACCAAGCCAAAGACAACCTTCTGCCCATCTTTAGCACATATCCCCATTCTGTCCTAACGGAGAGGACTGAAGCCTCTCAAAACAATTACATCAATCACCCCCTTTACAATGTCAGTTAACATCCCATATAAAATATGAACTGCGTAGTCCATGATGTCTATTGCCCCCCCCCCATTGACAGATAGTTATTCCAGAGCTTGCTGTTACAAATAAACAACAGAGTTATGCCTCTGAAGGGACTTCTGGGTTCACAGGTCCATGATGTATCCAACATGTTTTTTTTACTTGAATGAGACAGGGCTTTTGGAGGGTGGGGGGGTGGCTTGGCTTCCACAGTGATTTTGCCCACGCACCGTTACCGTGATAGAGAGGGAAGGTGTCGGAGAGAGACTACACACACACACACACACACACACACACTCAAACACAGATACAGTGCCTTCATGAGGTATTCACACCCCTTGACTTTTTCCACATTTTGTTGTGTTACAAGGTGGGATTTTTTTTTAAATACTTTAAAAAAACATCTGAACAATCTCCACAAATTACTCTGTAATGTAAAAGCAAAAACAAATTCTAACGTGTACATTTTTTCCCATAAATAAATAAATATCTTGATTAGATACTGTAAGTATTCAACTCCCTGAGCTGTGACTCTTTCTGGGTAAGTCTCTAAAAGCTTTGTACAATTTGTTATTAAAAAACATTATTATAGCTCGGTTAAATTGGTTGTTGATTATTGCTAGACAGCCATTTTCAAGTMTTGTAACCAGGCCACTCAGGAACATTCAATGTCGTCTTGGTAAGTAACTCCAGTGTATATTTGGCCTTGTGTTTTAAGTTATTGTCYTGCTGAAAGGTGAATTTGTCTCCCAGTGTCTGTTGGAAAGCAGACTGAACCATGTTTTCCTCTACGATTTTGCCTGTGCTTAGCTATATTCTTTTTCTTTTTATCCTAAAAAACTTYGTAGCTCTTACCGATGACAAGTATAAAGATAACATGATGCAGCCACCACCATGCCACATTTTTTGCAGTTTTACTTTAGTGCCTTATTGCAAACAGAATGCATGTTTTGGAATATTTTTATTTTGTTCATGCTTCATTCTTTCCACTCTGTCATTTAGGTTAGTATTGTGGAGTAACTACAATGCTGTTGATCCATCCTCATCTTTTACCTATCACAGCCATTATCGTGAAATCCCTGAGTGGTTTCCTTCCTCTCTGGCAGCTGAGTTAGGAAGGACACCTATATCTTTGTAGTGACTGGGTGTATTGAAACACCATCCAAAGTGTAATTAATAACTTCACCGTGCTCAAAGGGATATTCAATGTCTGCTTTATTTGTTTGTACCCACCTACCAATAGKTGTCCTTCTTTTCGAGGCAACCTCCCTGGGCTTTGTGGTTGAATCTATGTTTGAAATTCACTGATCAACTGAGGGACCTTACAGATAATTGTATGTGTGGGGTACAGACATGAGGTAATCATTCGACAATCATGTWAAACACTATTATTGCACATYGAGTGCACATTTAAGAWYTTTTTTWACTTCTGATCTTATTTAAACTTGACATAACAAAGGGGTTGAATACTTACTGTCTCAAGACATTTCAGCTTTTCATTTTTTATTCATTTGTAAAGATTTCAAAAACATAATTCCACTTGGAGATTATTGTGTGTAGGCCAGTGACACACAAATCTAAATTTAAACCATTTAAGATTCAGGCTGTAACACAACAAAATGTGCAAAAAGTCAAGGGGTGTGAATAATTTCTGAAGGCACTGCACTGTACACTCGAGACCAACCAGGAGCGACCAAACCGTGCTCTGTGTTAATATGCTGACAAAAACACAAACGATTTGGACCTTTTCAAGTTGCCCATACAGGTATTGTCTTTGGTTTAGAGCCTCTTGAGCATCGCTGTGAGCATCCTTGTGGTTAGCCCATGATGCTGTCGTCCCCGGGAAGAATCTAGATGATGTCTGCATTATATAATCTGTCCTCTACTTCAATTATAGTGTTGARGGCAAAAGAAAATTGTTAGTCATCGTAAAAACGAAACTAAATGACTCCTCATTATCTATTGTGTGTCATCTTATAGCATAGTGGTCCTTGCATAACTATACCACATTCATCTTGAAGGATGATTGTGTCCACAGTAAATGTTCACCTCCGCAGTTAATGTTGTGACCAGGATGGTAAAGTAATGGATGATATTAGGCTACAGACTGTGAGGTATGTTATTGAACCTACCTGTCCATGTGCACCAGTGACATGCAAGTCAGGGTTGGCAGGGTATGCAGTGCATACCCAGCGATAATCCGATTTTTTTGTTTAAAGCTGTTACAAAAAATACAAAAAAAAAACGTTATTATATAGAAAAGGTTCTGTTATCTAATGTTTTTTTTAATCAAGGATTCTTGCGCTTTTCATGTTTAAAATCTCAAATATTTCTATATTTAGTRCTTAGTTTCAGATGTGATTGCCTATGGAGTCCCTTGGGAAACCCAACCACCGAACCAATCCAACGATGGGATTTAAAAATAAATGATCTCCCGAAAGGACTGAGCTCTATAATATATACACAAAGTTTGGAAAGCTCATATCCTGAGCTAGCCATTAAAAAAGTATGCTCAAAATGATCTAAGTGAATATATGACCTTGGCATCCTGAATTCCGAGCCATCAATTTATCCATTCTAAGTTTTTTCACAGAGTGTATTTAACACAAAGTAAAAATGTTACGATGAAATCGTTGGCTCTTAGATGGGCCCACTCTCTCCCAATTCGCCAGGGGATACAGTTACTATTAGAAGTTGTAACATTAGAATTATCGACAGCGAGAATTAATGGTGCTAGTCAAGGAACAAGGGGATAAGGGATAAGTGGTGAGGGGGTGGGAAGGGTGGTGTGGGCAGATATGGGGGCGTGGGGATTGACAACCAACCTGTGTTGCTAGGCGGGGTAGGGTGGAGTTGGGGTGTGGGCCGACCTCTTTTTCTTTATTTGTCTTTACATACCAAGTTTACTATTACAAAATCATTTTTGATCAGTATGATCAGTTCTCTGTATGTATTTCTTATATTTCTTTTTGAAGTGGCAGCCCATGTGGTACATGTTATATAAACTGCATATTTGAATTGAAATTGATATTGGACCAGTAACAAAAATAAATAAATAAAGGGTATTCATTCCTTTCTTTCCATCCATTCGAATGCATTMAAAATCCTTGACGCATGCAGCCTTTCCTGACTCCAGTCACTGTTAATGGCAGGGTCAGTATAGGCGTCGCTGCTTTGCCTATCTTGAAGTAGCCTGAGCCGATTTCATATTTTGTGCATGCGTATTCCCTAAACATGTTGTGTGGCTACCGCCCGGGGGAAAGTCCACATGATTAAGGCGTATCCTCATAATTTGGGGCTCGCATCCCTTGGACCGAACAAAGCCAGCTAGCCAGCAAAAACAACCCCACAAATGGACACCACTATACTGCACCCCAAACAATTCTCCAAGTTGGAACTATCATGCAAGGAGCTGTTTGGAGGGCTCAAAGAATGGAAGGTCAACCACAATGAAAGTCTTAACCAGACAGAGGCATCACACAGCATACAAGATGTGACTTTATTCATGACAGGCAAGGCAACCACCATCTCCCTCACTGCCAGCCGTCAGGCAGGCAAACAGCCAGCACTGGACTGTCCACCCGTCCAAAATGTCACCACCAATCAACACTCTCTACTCAGACTTGGGGCACAAGTCTATTTTTGTTTTACATTTGGTTGAGTTGTCAACTAACACGAATGCAACGTGAAATCAACAAAAGATGTCACCCTGACATTGGATTTAGGTTAAAAGTTGGATGAAAAAAAGACGAAATTCTGTAACGTGAACATTTTGTTAGAACCTTATTATATATGTGTGTGTAATAATATTTCACATAATAATATCATTATGTGTGTGTGTGTGTTTGTGCGCCACGCATGGGAAGAATTGTAAATCCGTTGTGAAAGGCTATGGCGTTTGCGTTGCGAATTATTTGGATTACATCAGTGCCACATCCAATGGATGCTACATTGGTCTATGGCTGAGCTGAGTTGAGCAGTGTGTCATTTTGTCAGATGATATGAAATATCTCCACATTTAATCAGAGGTTATCGCTTGTTTATCTTGGCTACATTGGTGTTTACATTTGGTGAACGTTTATTTGTGAGCTTTGATAATAGCCGGTGCTTATCCAGTCAACGACCTCACCTCATGTCACTGATTTGCACAGCTTCTCATTACTCTGCTGACTGTTGCACACACCTGCACCACAACAAATTATATTCACCACAARACAAATAGCCTACAATGTATTGGCTTTYCAGGGAGTTTTTTTTTTCTCTCTCTCATGCGTTTCAACCAACAACAAGACTGAGGGGAGTGCTGCTTCAAACATGTCAACTATATATTTAATCACTAAGAGCTCTATATACCTACACACCGCAGTTTCATATGAAAGTGACTTGATTGTTTAAAAAAACAAACAAACAAGGATATTCTATTAGCAGTGCAGGATGCGTGAAGCAGGGGGAGATGAAAGARATGATGGAGTGTAATGGAACAAGCTGTGGGCGTCCAAACCTGTGGGTGCTCTGTAATGTAATGGTTAACAGCACGGATTCAGTGTACTTCTGAAGTCTTGTGAGCTGCTAGAGTGGCCCTGCCTGCCCGTACACTCACTGCTCGGGCTCGGGCTCTGTATGTGGGTAGTGCACTAGTGTTGTGTGATATAAGAACTAAACATGGAGTCATTTGAAGATGGAGGAGCGAGGAAACTTCGATGAAAATGTGCAACATGGTCTGATGATGTGCAAGGCCTGAGGCGGTATCTGTGGACCATCCACTGCTATAAAGGGGGGGGGGGGTGAAGGGAACCCATGGAGAGGACATGGATATTTCGTGCCGATGCTTCATTGCTATGCCCGGTGATAAAAGAAGCATTGCGCTCATTGATTAGCTTGCATAAGAGCCTTCTCCTGACATGCAAACTAACATCCATACTTAAGATCAACACTTGGCCCCGCGGTAGTTCTTTATTTCTGTCTCCTCTTGGTCTTCCTCTGCGAGGCAAGGTGAGGAGGAGCAGGGAGGGAGGGGAGCCGCTGGCCATGCACACACAGGATGAATAATGCAGAGGTGCTCCGGTTCGGCTCGTTCCGTCGGGGGCTGGATACCTGGCGCCTCATCAACCAGTTGCCATAGAGCAAACGCATTGGAGCTGCTGAAGGCTGGGGCGTCCTCCACTGCACCAGTACAGTAGAGCTGTAGGGAGGCTCAGGCTGATTGGAAATCCAGCAGAGTGTGACATAATTAGGGAGGTTTCGTTTTCTGTTCAAATAAAGCACTTGCAACTCTATTTGCATATAAGGATTTCTTCACAATCTGTCATTTTAAATGGTGACCTAAGCCTGAAGAGGAGAGGGTGGTGAGAAAAGCAAGTCCACGGGGGTGTGGACAGGTCTGGTACGGCAACACTGACCTCAGTACTATAAATACAATTCAGGACATGTCACAGGAGCCTAGCCAATCAAAGACGTGAACATCAAGTTAAAGAATGTTCAAAACAGTAAAAAATGTAAACCTGTTTTMCAGGTACTGCCTTCGATTGTGTTCAAGTTTGTCAATCGATGGTCAACTGGACAGTCGGAGAGTGAGACTTCTGGCTCTGTTACCATGGTGAGAACTACACATCTGGGAGTGAAGGAGATCCGTTGTCGATGTCTGTCCCGAGTGGCAGTGAGGTTGACAACTACTGTCCAAACGACATTCATTTTAAATTCAGCGAAGTCAATACGATGAAAATGTCCTCATGATGTTAGCCTGATGTCTTTCATAAAATGATCAAATCAGTAATAACATGAGAGAGAAACACTAGAATGTGCAGCTTCAAAGGCCATTGGTTGGAGAGCAGAGCAAAAGACAGATGTGTTTTGTACTTTGACTCGGAGTCTGAGAGAGCAAATCGTAGGCAACAACATGTAAACCTCCACAATAGGGAGCCAGTGCAGAAGTCTAGCAATCAGTTCTCTCTCTCTCTCTCTCTGTGTGTGTGTGTGTGTCGCAGGCAGATGTGCATCAACACTAACTGTGCTTTTAATACTGAAGCAGACACAGAAAACACATCCACTTAGAGGAAATGCTAATTGGAGGGAAGGTGCTTGTTTACTACAGCCCAGGCGTGATATATATATATATATATATATATATATATATATAAGAGAGAGCGAGAGAGAGAGCGAGAGAGCGAGAGAGCGAGATGGAATCCACTAGCAGCACTGTGAGAAATTGTAATCTCCCACTTGACTACGTGTGACTCGTCCACACTCCCTACACCTGGGATGTTGTGTCTCCCAGCCCATCAACTGTGTGAGAGACACAAAGCTGGTATTTAGCCAGATTGTATCCTCTGTGCTGTCAACAACGACTCTAATTATTATTACCACAATGCTAATACTCCTCCCCAGACAGACTTGAGTTATTCCGAACCCTCCTTTCTCTAATCGTCACCCACCGTTGGGTTCATTTGCCATCCACAAACCCCAGAACTCTGTGTGGTGCATCCAACCCCGACAGCGAATTATGACAGAGGGACTGTTTCTTAGAAACACTAAAGCCTGAACATTTGATTCCTCCTGCACCACCTACCGTATTCACAATGAGGAACGAATTACAGTACGCGGCATAATCTTTGGTTCTTAACACGCGTCTTGTTTTGAGGGTAGGATTCAAAGTGGGTCTGAGGTGCGGAACCACAGGTGTGACTTCAAAGMACACCCAAGGCACACAGATGGATGGAGTGAGACTGCAGCATTGGATCGTACAATTTGCGTAATACAACCCTGAAGCACATTGCTGTTATGTCTCTTTTGACGGTTAACAGACRTGGATATTTTAGTCTGCTCCTCTTTCTGACCTGTTCTCCATGCTGTGTGTGTGCATGACTGCATTTCCTGTGGAATCATCCAGAAGATACCATGGTATATGCGCACTGCGATCATTAAAGCTGAATTTAGACGTGGCCCTAACAATACACAGGAAGGAATTGGGTAGACAAAAATTGGAGAAAAAAAAAACCATATGAAGATATATATTATATTTTACACATAGTGATGAATTATGTTTTATTGTCACATCAGCTAGGTACTGTCAAATGGGTTGTTTTACCTGGTCAGCCATAGTAGTACAGCACCCCTGGGGGAAAGGAGGGTTAAGTGCCTTGCTCAAGGGCACATCRACAGATTTGCCACTTTGTTTCCTCAGGTATTCAAACCAGCAACCATTCGGTGACTGGCCCAACGCTCTGATGGCTAGGCAACCAGCCGCCCTAAAATAAACACGTTTCGTCAGCGATAATTCATATGTTCACAATTCTTTATCTGTTCTGAGAACTTTGAATATCCTGCACTGAAGGAAGAGGAGATTAGGGGAAGAAAAAGGACATGATGTGTAATTGTTTTCTTCAGTGCTGCGCAGCGATATTAGATTAGGGCTTGCTAAGGGCACACTACCACACCTCCTAGTTTGATCATGTGCATTAGAAATGAGAAATTCTGTCTGTCCCTCTGTATATATCTTCCATCTGTCCATAAATCKATGCGGTGTCTCGGTGGCCTTTAACAAATCATAACATGCAGGTCCAATCGCTGTGTCACAGGCCAGCACTGTGTTTAATTGTGTTTCTGTCCATTTAAAAAGGTGGAGGACAAGCCATGTTAAAGTTCTTGGGAGGGACCGTGTCCCTGTTGAAAGAAGCACAATGTGCCAAACGCCTGGCTGAACACATGCTTAAAAACCCCTCAACACATCGTGGTGTTTTTACAGTGAGTGGGATTCTTGTCTGTGGTAGGAAAGGCTTACTGGGAAATGAGTATAGATGACGCCCCTTTACTGTATATCTCAGCAAGTATGCGATGTATCAATAAAACAGGGCTGATGATTTCCACAGAGATACACACTCCATTTCAACTAGAATTGCATCCCATTTTTCCCCGTTGCAGATTAGTCTTTTCCGCATGAATTGTGCATTTAGTTAAAACACAGCTGACTTATCTCCTGCAGACTAAATATGTACAACTGTGCCATCGTCTCCGGTGTGTCAGAGAGAGAACGGCACACACAAATCCCACCGTCCACCCTGGAGTCTGGCTCATACTTAGGTTGACTATGGAGATGCAATGTTTACGTTGAAAAGATAATGGCAAACTTACCGGATGCAGATTTTCTACATTGTCTTTTTCTTTGCGTTTTTTTCCCCCGCCAGTCTGGTAGCTCCTAGGTTGTAATAGTGATTGGGTGGTCCTGTTACAATCAGTATCTCCATCCTTACCCTCCTCCCCACTGTGGGGGAAAAGAACAAGAGCAAAGCTGATTATCCAAGAGGTTTACACTCTGGCATCCAGTGTTCAGGTAAGAGGCAGGGAAATGACTGGGTATCTTCTCTCTGTGTAAGTAGCGGGGTCTGGGGTGTTCTACCTCTGTTCTGCTATCCTGTGCTGCGTCTCTCCCCTCACAGCTTGCCGCGCGCCACTCGCTCCCCCCTGATTGGCGGGGCGGCAGGGCCGGGGGCTCGCCGTGCATTTGCTACGGTTGTCATGGTGTCGAACGGAGTGTAGTCACGGCGGTGGCGGCGGCGGGAGCCCTTCTCCAACCCCTCTCTGTCTTGCTGCGTTGTCAACACTGCCAGCTCCTCTGCTCTTCACATCAGACTCTCCTCTTTGGCTCTTTGCATTCTCTCTCTCTCTCTCTCTCTCTCTCTCTCTCTCCTTTCTGCACCCTCCCTCTCTCTCCCTCCCTCCCTCCTCCCAATCTCCCCTCATTTATCTCCTGCACCAGCCTCCTCTCCCCATGCACCCATTCTTCTCAAGTATCTGCCTCTTTCGTTGCAGTTGATGTCAGCTCTTCCTTCCCGGCTCGCTAAATTGCGAGTGCAATTTGTCATCCGAGGCTAATCAAGGATCAAGGGATTTGACATGGCTTTCCCTCCCCACCCGTCATCACCAATCCTGCAGAGTTACACTGCTGCAGTTTCCCATTCTCATGCATAGTCAGTACACAAACCTGTCTGGAGTGTAGTGTACCTTGAGTTGCAACTAACCACACCGTCATTTTGCTACCCGAATCATGTTAATTGAAAGGAGGCCCCACGTGTTCTGGTGACTCTCCACGTGGATCCAGTCCCATTGTGGGGGTGAATGGAGCACCCTTGGAATGACAACAGGAGAGAGTATACGTGCCAGCGATGTGCTCAGCCTCATGGGAAACAAGACCGACGTGCAGGGAGCGGGGGTTAGCATTGATTCACTGTGGTGTTCATTTTCCCCAGTCAGATGACGTTACCTGTACAGAGATGGCTGGCTTGTGGCACTGCAGATGAAGCACACAGGAGACAAGGGGCTCTAGAAATGCTTTGGCATGCACACTCAAGCACACACACACACGCACACTTGCTAGAAACAATAACAGGCCAATTTAGATTCAGTATGTTACTGACATACCATTATCGGTCTCTGCTGTTTAAATACATTATCTGTCTTTAATAAGAATGAAAATGTCCTGCCAGCGGGGATTCTTCAACATGAAGAAATCGCATCGCTTCCGTTCGACAAAAAGTAATTATTTTGTCGTTCTTTGAAGGACTCCATCCTAAACCCCTGATTGATTACCCATATTAACGATTATCATCGAATATCCATAACACTTGGGGATTATTCAATAGCATAAATACATATCTCTGGTTCATCTGCAATCCAGCCAACCACACCCAGTCAATAGAGTGATTAGTTTAACTACTTGATGAATTAGACAATCCTGTAATTAGAAATGGGAGATGTGGGTTAGTCATCAAAACAAGATTCAGCCTGGCCTGTGGCTAAGTTGTCTTCCCCGTGGTGCCGTTTCCTCATTAATATCTCTGCGTCTTGATGACTTGTGGGTCTGGACATTCATAATGTATGGGTCTGTTCTCTAATTTATTCCTGTAGAAATGAATCCCGCATGATGTGGCTCTCTTTG
The DNA here is from genome assembly GCF_002910315.2 of Salvelinus sp. IW2-2015. Classification (NCBI taxonomy): domain Eukaryota; kingdom Metazoa; phylum Chordata; class Actinopteri; order Salmoniformes; family Salmonidae; genus Salvelinus; species Salvelinus sp. IW2-2015. The sequence goes on along the minus strand of NC_036863.1, from coordinate 41,992,736 downwards.
TTTGTCTGACGCAGGAAAGACTTGTTTCGGGTAAACAAAGAGATTTAACGACAGACGCATTAACATTAATAGGCCTTGTCTCTTTTGCTTCTTCAACGCTGTCAACTCCGACTTATTATTAGATTATTAGTTTGACTGTTATGTTTTTTTTWAAAGACAGGGATCTAGGGAGGAGGACAAGAAGAGTGAAGAGAGAAAAAGGAAAAGAGACAGAGCTCTTCTCAATTGTAAGAGGGTGGTGGCACGAGATGCTAACACAGTGTGGCACACTGCGACAAATGGCTATGCTGTCATGGGCGCACAGAAGCTTTCCTGCATTCTCTCTAGTCTACGCTGGTTTAGAGTGGTTTGTATATGAGCATCTGAAAATGTTAAGCAGCTTCTGGCAGAGAGCAAAGCGCACACACACAGATTTTAGGATGATGAGATGAGATCTCTATCCCAACCACCCCCCCCCCCCAGCCACTATTTTGATTGATCAATTATCTTCTTATGCTGGACAAATTTCTATGGTGATTGTGAGCTATCATGGCTCAGTCTGATTAGAAAGCATTAGGTTTGTGTGCTGTATCCACGTTTGAGCATGCAACGACAGACTTTTAGATGACCATTCCAAATCATTGTACAATGAACTACACCACAAGAGAGAATAGCATATACATGACATCAGCAGTGTGATGTAACTACAGTGACTTGCGAATGTATTCACCCCCCTTGGCATTTTTCCTATTTTGTTGCCTTACAACCTGGAATTAAAATGGATTTTTGTGGGGTTTGTGTCATTTGTTTTACACAACATGCCTACCACTTTGAAGATGCAAAATATTTTTTCTTGTGAAACAAACAAGAAATAACACAAAAACACAGAAGATTTGAGCGTGAATAACTATTCACCCCCCCCCCCCCCCAAAGTCAATACTTTGTAGAGCCACCTTTTGCAGCAATTACAGATGCAAGTCTCTTGGGGTATGTCTCTATAAGCTTGGCACATCTAGCCACTGGGATTTTTGGCCATTCTTTAAGGCAAAACTGCTCCAGCTCCTTCAAGTTGGATGGGTTCTGCTGGTGTACAGCAATCTTTAAGTCATACCACAGATTCTCAATTGGATTGAGGTCTGGGCTTTGACTAGGCCATTCCAAGACATTCAAATGTTTCCCCTTAAACCACCCGAGTGTTGCTTTAGCAGTATGCTTAGGGTCATTGTCCTGCTGGAAGGTGAACCGCCGTCCCTGTCTCAAATCTCTGGAAGACTGAAACAGGTTTCCCTCAAGAATTTCCCTGTATTTAGCGCTATCCATCATTCCTTCAATTCTGACCAGTTTCCCAGTCCCTGCCGATGAAAAAAATCCCCACAGCATGATGCTGCCACCACCATGCTTCACTGTGAGGATGGTGYTCTCGGGGTGATGAGAGGGGTTGGGTTTGCGCCAGACATAGYGTTTTCCTTGATGGCCAAAAAGCTCAATTTTAGTTTCATCTGACCAGAGTACCAGTTTCCATATGTTTGGGGAGTCTCCCACATGCCTTTTGGTGAACACCAATTTTTTTCTTTAAGCAATGGCTTTTTCTGGCCACTCTTCCATAAAGCCCAGCTTTGTGGAGTGTACGGCTTAAGGTGGTCCTATACTCCAATCTCCGCTGAGGAGCTTTACAGCTCCTTCAGGGTTATCTTTGGTCTCTTTTTTGCCTCTCTGATTAATGCCCTGTTTGCCTGGTCCGTGAGTCTTTCCATTTTTTAATAATGGATTCAATGGTGCTCTGTGGGATGTTCTGTGGGGCTGAATACATATGCACGCACCACTTTTCCGTTTTTTTAGAATTTTTTGAAACAAGTWATTTTTTTCATTTCATTTCACCAATTTGTACTGTTTTGTGTATGTCCGTCACATGAAATCCAAATAAAAATCGATTTCAATTACAGGGTTAATGCAACAAAATAGGAAAAACACCAAGGGGGATGAATACTTTTGCAAGGCACTGTATATAAACCTGCTAGGTAGGTCACAACACTGCCCCTGGCTCAATATATGTGAGAAAATTCCACCAAACCCTCCATCTTGTTGATTTATAATCAACAGATTACATGTCTCTTTGAGAGCCTGCTGATATTACAAAGGAAATTGAGGAGTGATGGAGCATTTGGGTGTTGGGGAAAGAGGGTGAGTGTAATGGAGAGAATAAATCTAAACCGAACGGTGGCAATGATGTAAACGTAATTGTGCTCTGCACCACCTAACGGCCACGATAACGTGTAGAGCAAATGGACAACGGTGGCGCTATTCAGTAACACCTTTCTCTCCGCTGTGGCACTTTCAGTGCCATGATACAGTACTTCCTATCATTTATTCAACGTGATGTCACTAGTACTCTCTATTATATCTCCACGTAAGTGACCCGGCAACAACATGAAATACCATAGTGGTGCTTCTGGTTCTACTTCAAGTCAATAGACTTTTATGAGATTTAAACAATCATCGGCAATGTGGGAAGTGTCTTCAAATGGCATTTTGACCTGGGACGTGCACTGGTTATCACACCAGGTTTCCACACACAATTACAACGCAAATACAACCCAAATACAACCCAAATGGAGGCTGCTGAGAGTAGGATGTTTGATAATAATGGCTGGAATGGAGTGAATGGTGATTGATACCATTCCATTGATTCCATTCCAGCCATTATTATGAGTCGTCCTCCACTCAGCAGCCTCCACTTGAGTTCGCATATGGCAAAAGGTTGTGGGTGATGGATTAAAATCTTGTGGCGCTGATATCGGCTAGCAGTCCTTTGGTTCACGTCGTGCTGATCGCGGCGCTGTCCATGGTCCTGAATCTTCCAGCGCCAATATCAGCACACAAAAAGGATTTCCGCAGACTAGTAAAGGCCAATTATACTCTATAGAAAAGGACCCTCCGGAGCGTGTAACAATTTCGTTTTTTTGTCACAAAAGGGCAGTCCCATTGTACCACCTATCTCCACTCTCCTGGATGCAGGTCCCTAGTGGATGTGGAGTGGTCAAAAAATGTGGAGTGGATGTACCGTGTTGATGACTCTGTGTTGTCAGTGTCTGTGATGCAAAGGTATTTTTGGAGGGCCGCGCAGGCCTTCACAATGGTCTCAGATTTCTCTGGGGCAACCTCTGGGTCTCGTCTCAGGATCCTCCGACATGCAGCAAGGATCCCAAAGCAGTTCTCTGAAATTATTCTGGCTCGTGAATAGCGGTAGGTTGTAAATCTTCTTGGCGGCTTCAAGGACAGAAGAACCTTTGGAATGAAAGAAGCGTTTCCATTAGTATTGAACAGGAACATGAAGACTATCGAATGTGTACTGTAACAACTGTGTAGCCTATGCTTTGGACATAGTTCCCCCATCCTGCCAGATCACTTTTATGTGAGCCATATAACTACAGCATCTATATTGGTATACTTTTTACATCATATGGATATAGTCACATGTACAATATTTAGCTATCTTACCTGGATATGGTCGCATCAGGTTTACCCTCAGAGGGAATGCCTCGTCTCCCACAAAGACATGTGGGCTCGATGTTTGGGTGCCCGGCAAGCACTCGCCTTGGTAGCGGCAGCTGGCCTGCAATGAGTTGGGAGTCGAACTTGTTTCGTGAGAAGATACCCGCATCTCCCTCCTGCACACGAGGGCCTCGCTCTTTATACCAGTCAAGAAAGTCTATACTCTTTCAAGTGAAATCATCAAACAAACAAGAGAAAGTGTATCAGACATTCATGTGTAACAGTCATATCCCCAGCAGAGACGTTCCTGTGGTAACATTCATGGTAACCGTTGGGTTATAGGTGAAGACGTACGGTATACGCCATAAATTGTAACGCTACAAGAAGTATCTGTAAGAAATTAACACGTGTAGCTTCTGAGTTTGCTTTTGTTCATTGAAGTTTCTCGAAAAGTCTGTGTTCACAATGCGGCAAATGATAACAGAAAAGTAGTGCCTGATATTTGTCTAGCATTACGAAAGTAGACACAAGTTRGAAGTCAGAAAATGTATTGAGGATGGTTACTGGTGTGCTATTAAATGGCCTGCAAATTATACGAAAAGTAAAGTAAAAACAAATTGGTGTGAATATGGGAGGGAGCCCAGAGCTGGTGTTTATAATGGAGATTACATATGTATTCTCCATCGTCCTCTCTTGCCGTGTTCAGTAGGCGAATTTTCTCCGTTGTATTTTTTTTTCACCTCCTGAGTAGTAAGAGCTGTTCAAGCTGTATCAATTGCAATTTATAGAGAGACATGTTTGGTTCTGCTTCTGTGGCTAAACAGTAGCCTTGAAAAGCATGGAACACCAGCCTACCCAGACATGTAGCTAGCTAGTATTTGTCAACAAAAAAGCATATAAACACTGGATCTGAAACTTCAAATGTTGTCGCTAGCTACTGTCAAGGAGTGCCTCCCTCCTCCTAGTGTATATCCACTACACAAGGCCTATCTTGCTTGGTCAGCTACTCTGGCTGCTCCTAGTGGATATCCACCTACTTGCTTGGTCAGCTACTCTGGCTGCCCTAGTGGATATCCACTACAACAAGGCCTATCTTGGTCAGCTACTCTGGCTGCTCCTAGTGGATATCCACTACACAAGGCCTATCTTGCTGGGTCAGCTACTCTGGCTGCTGCTAGTGGATATCCACTACACAAGGCCTATCTTGCTGGGTCAGCTACTCTGGCTGC